>NW_027208442.1:0-60259 GCF_027789765.1 Dendropsophus ebraccatus | reverse complement strand
TCCACCGTATCTACTATTCAGCTTTAATTTTGTTAGATGGCGATAAGAGAGTTGGTGAACTGTCTCAGATGTGGTTGCAATTAATGCAGATTTTTCACAAAGCGGAATGTAGGAAAAATCCAGGGTTTGTGGAAGCGGTTTTTGATACTCTGAATTGTATAACCAAGCAGAACATCCCAAGGTTAGCGGTATTAATTGGGATTTGGGCGGTTCCTGGGGATATACCAAAAAGAACAGAGCTTGTATACCAAATGTCTATTTGTGCCAGTTACGTATATGAGGGGGTGCTGTCACAGCAATCCCCAGTGTTGGAAGCCTGGAGGAATTTAGTTTCCAGATTAAGCAGTATGAAATTTCTGAGTATAAAAATTAAAAAGGATGGAATTGCAAGCACCTGTTTATTTGGAAAGGATTAGGTGTAAAGATCTGCCTAAATAATTTGTGTTTACACTGGGTGTGTGTATTTTTTAGGGATGAGCAAATTTGAAAAGTTCGGTTCGGTTCGATCGGCGAAGCGAACTTTCGTGAATTTTCGGATCGGTCCGAACGAAAAAGAACCTTGCTCTTAAAGGCTCAATAATTGCAGCTACAATAGTGGAGTGTGATAGGGTATAGTTCGTTTAGTTGCAGTTGATATTATAATGAAAAAAAGTGGGGAAAAAAAATTTACAAAAATTAATGAGAAAAAATGATAATAATAATAATAGGAATAAAATAATAAAATATAGTGATCAAAGTGCCAAAATAGTGAAAAAAATATTGAAAAAAAGTTTTGACAAGGAGGATGCGGCAGCCTGATTGCACCTAGGCCAGTATGTTGAAGAAGAGACAAGTTGAGCAGCAGGCAGAGGCAGCAGTTGATTGATTCCAGTCCAGTATTATTGAAGGAGAGGCTACTGAGGAGGATGGCAGCAGTTGATCGATTTCCAGGCCAGTATTATGGAGGAGAGGCATACTGAGGAAGATGAGGCAGCCAGTGATGATCCAGGCCAGTATTATGGAGAGAGAGGCTAATTGAGGGAGGAGGAGGGCAGCAGTGATTGAGTCCAGGCCAGTTTATCGAGGAGAGGCTACTCTTGGGGAGGATGAGGCAGCAGTTGCTCGATTCAGGCCAGTATTATTGAGGAGATTTGACTTGAGAGGAGGAGAGGAAGTAGGAGTGGAGCAGCAGTTGATTAATTCAAGGTCAGTATTATTGAGGAGAAGCTACTTGAGGAGAGGAGGCAAGCCAGTTGATCGATTCCAGCCAGTTAATTAAAAAACAGCTACTTTATGGGAGGAAGCAGCAGTTGATCGATTCCAGGCTTAGTATTATTGAGGAGAGGCTACTTGAGGAGGAGGATGCAGCAGTTTATTGATTCCAGGCCAGAGTATTATTGACGGAGAGGCTACTGAGGAGGACGGGCAGCAGTTGATGATTCCAGGTCAGTATAATTAAAAAACAGATACTTGAGCAGCAGAAAGAAGGGCAGCAGTTGATGCTCTCAGGCCAGTATTGCTAAAAAAAAGGACAAGTTGAGATGGAGCTTCCGCAGCTCTTGATTCCACCCGTATGTTTCAAAATAGACAAATGACGGTGGGGGCTTAGTAGGAAGTAGTATCTTTGGACCCAGAAGGACCAGGTACAGATAACTGAAGTTTGAAGCTAAGATATGCAGTTTTGTAAAAATCATTTTAACCCTTATAACGACATCGGCGTAAGTATAACGCCCCCGCAGGGTGGGCTTTAACGGCCAAACGGGCGTATACTACGCCCGAGTTCCCGATCGCTTGTGTTGTTCACACACAGTGGTCGGGGAAGGTGGCATGCTATAATGTATAGCAGGCCATCCCTGCTCGTCGGCACGGGGGGTGATTAACCCTCCCGTGCCGACGATGCGCTGCTATATGGCTGACAATAAAGATCAGAATATAAACAGCTGGAAAACAGCTTTCCGTGGTCACCCCGGTGACCCCGGGGTGACAAGGAAATGAATGGCGATTGGTGCTGTCCGAGACAGCACCAATCGCCATAAGTGCCCCAAGAAAGATGGCGCGACTGCCAACCCCCCGATCGCCGTGATAGGGCCGGCCAGTACCGGCCGGCCATCACGGCGATCAACTGTAATAAAACAAAACAGATTGCCGGGTTCTGCACCCCTCGCTAGTAGATGAGGGTTGCAAAAACAGGTGTGTTGTGGTGCAGGTTGTACCATACTCACCTGATACTGGGCAGTCCGGAGCGAAGATCTGCGGTCCGCCGCCGTCTGCGCTTCTTTCGCGTCACTTCCGGGTTGGACGTTCCAGTTCGGAAACGTAGGTCCTCGGGATTAGGCGGGCCTCGGCAATCTCGGCCAGCGTCGTTTCTACTGCCCCCTAGCGGCTGATCAGGAATATCATTCACTGTAAGGTTGCTTTGGTAAAAAGATTTTTTTTTTTTTTCCAATTTTTTTTTTTTTTTTTTGCGCCTAACGCCGCTGAGTGGCTGATCAGCACGCATGTAAGTGCGCCCGCTGATCAGCAACTCCTCCTTTTTGGCGTAGGCGGCGTTTTTCCCCCCTTATATCATACCGCCACTGCTGTGAGAAGTGCCGCACATAAGTGAGCATTTATCAGCAGAACTCCTTTCTTGGCGTAGGATATTTTTTTTCTTACTGTCCCAAAAAAAACACACGTTAAAAAACACGACATTACACCAAAAATACATGGAATAAAGTTTTACACTAACCACTACACATTTACATACCCCATATACTACTCCCCGTATAAAGATCGGCACCAGGGTGTTCGGTGTCTGACTCATCATTATTATTGCCTCCGACCCCGAAAACAGCAGTGAGATGAATGGGGGGTCCTCTTTCCTCATTCATCCTCATCATCTTCATCATCCAGTGATGTGTCTGGGGGGTAGCGTAGCGTACTGCTGCCCCCAGACACGTCTTTTCCGCCAGTACCGTCCAATAAGAGATCACGGTACACTAAGATTTAGGGTACGTGCACACTGAGGAATGGCGAAAAGGTAACCACGTTCATTCTTTGGACAGAGGTGGAATCCGCCTGTGTTTTCTTTCTTTTTCCTTTTTTTTTTTTTTTTTTTTTTTTTTCTGTGTTTGCATAGAATGGAGGTGTGACACGAGCAGAGACGCGCGCCCCCATCAGTCCGACGGGGGTGCCAGCTGCGGAATGCACAAAGGGTTATCCTTCGCCATTCGCAGTGTGACGTACCTTAGAGTGTATAAGGAAGGGACACACGAATCCAAGCCCAGATGCCCCCCAATCTCCCCCCGGAGTTTAGTGGGGAGATCGTTCGGGAACTGATCTTCCCACTGCTGGATAAAAGGTTACACTGTACGGGGGATAACTTTTATACCAGCACCCCTCTTCCGGGCGTCGCTGCCCGAGCTACTGTAGCTTTGCGGCCACAAGCCAAAAATATCAGAAGCAGTAATAGAGCACTAATATTAGCAGCCATGGAGGGGACCCAGAGCTCTGGGTATGAAGGACCCCGTATCGCACCAGGCAACATTTCAAGGTGACATCCCCCCACACTGGAAAACAGGAGACCCCAGAAGAACGTGCAGAATGTGGCTTAACAGTGGGATCAGGAAGGATACCATTTTCCAGTGTGACACCTGTCCTGATCACCCCGGCCTCTGCATAACAGGATCGCTCAAGGGTACCAAACGTCCACGGGGTTCTACATTTCTTATTCTGTCCCAATTCCTAATTTCAGGGGTCACGTGATCCAGGGCTATTCTGATCGCCATTATGAGTCGGGAAAGGAATTTTTCCCCTATGATGAGGCTACTGTCGTCTGCTCACGAGGGTTTTTTTGCCTTCCTCTGATCAACACAGGTTGATTTGATGGCACCTGTTCATTTTCAACCCCCCATTATAAACTAATAATTGGCCTAATACCCCCAAATAAATTAGAAATGGTCCATTTTCCCCAACTAAATAGGTTGGCCGCCATTACCATTAGAGGATACCCCATGAGCAATTACAAAGCCCTGTGCACCATGACAGTAGAAAAACCCCCCACAAGTGACCCCATTTTTGGGAAACTACACCCATAAGGAATCTAACAAGGGGGCAGTGGGGATATGGACATCTGGTGACGGCCACATTTGGGCCATTAAAAATGAAAACATTGTATTTTTTATTTTCACGGCACAATGTTCCAATTATAGTGCCCGTAACCAGTGGGGTCCATATGCTCATGTACCCCTTGTTGGATTCTTCTTATGGGGTTTAGTTTCCAGAATTGGGTCACTGTGGGGGTTCTACTGTCCTGCAGACAGGAGCTTTAATTGCGTGACATGGCCTCCATCCTACATTCCAGCCTCCTAAATGGCGCTCTGTCATTGGTTGGCTTGCCCTGTGCCCCATATGCACATTTATCCCACAGTGGGGTATTTTCGTACTCAGGGAAATACCCCTACACGTTTTTTGTTCACTTTCTTTTTAACCCCTTGTGGAAAGGAAAAAATCAAGGCTAGACCAACGTTTTAGTGTAAAAAATTTTAATTGTACACTAACTCATTGAATCTTTGTCTTGATTTTTTCATTTTTTCACAAGCGGTTAAACAGAAAAAAAAACACTAAATGTGCTCGAGCAATTTCCCCCTGAGTACGGAAATACCCGACATTGTGGACCATAAAGCGCCATGCGGGTGCAGGGTAAGCTCCAAAGGGAAGGAGCGCCATTTTGGTTTTTGAGGCAGGATTTGGCTGGAATGGGATTTTGAGGGGCATGTGCATCTAAAAGGCCCCTGTTGTTGCCAAGACAGTTTAATCTCCACAAGTGACCCCATTATGGAAACTAAAACCCCTCAGGGAATGTAACAAGGGAGTGTAGTGAGCATATGGACCACACTGGTGACGGGACAAATATGTGGAACAATATGGCGTGAAAATGAAAATATACATTTTTTTACACTATAATGTTTGGTTTAGCCTTTAAATTTTTATTATTTTCACAAGAGGTTTAAAGATGAAAAACAACACACAAATTTGTAGAGCATCCCCTGAGTCTTTAAATACCCCAATGTGGACATAAAGTTGCAATGTGGGCGCAGGGCAAGCCTCGAAGGGAAGGAGTGCCATTTGGATTTTGGAGGCTGGATGCTGGCCAGAAAGGATGATGAACGCCATGTCGCATTTACAGAGCCTCGTGCCTGCCAAAAACACTGGAAACCCCCCACATGTGACCCCATTCTGGGAACTACACCCTCAAGGAACCTAACAAGGGGTGCATTGAGGATATGGACCCCTGATGACAGCCACATGTGTGCCGGAAAGACTTGAAAAAAGGTGGTCCATATGCTTACTTGAACCCCTTGTAGATTCTTGAGGGGTTTGGTAGTTTCCAGAAGTGGTCCCTGTGGGGGGTTTCCAGTGTTTTGGCAGCACGAGGGCTCCTGTAAATGCGACATGAACCTTGAAAGCCATTCCAGTAAAATCCAGTTGCAAAAGGCCAATTGGCGCTCCTTCCCTTTGGAGGCTTGTCTGCGCCCCGCTGGCACTTTATGTCCACATGTGGGGTATTTCTGTACTCGCCTTTTTTTTCTAGGGAGGAAACTGAGCTACAGGGTTGGTTTTTTTTTCTTTTATCCCCTTGTAAAAATGAAAAAAATTAAGGCTAGAACAACCATTTTATTGTAAAAAATCGAATTTTCCTTTTTTTACACACATCGTTCTGAAAAACTGTGAAGCACACGTGCGGGCCAGATGCTCAAACGCCACCCTGTAACATTCCTTGAGGGGTAACAGTTTTCTAAATGGTGTCCCTTTAGGGGTTTGTTTTTTTAGGTTTTGGAACCAGAGCCTCTGCCAACTGAAGTGTGTTACGGTCAAAAAATGACCAAATATAAACGGAAGGCGTTGAAATTCACTAGGCGCTACCTATATCTGAGCTTTGTGTTGCGTCAATCAAATAGCGCAATAGGGCCAATATTGGGTCATTTCTATAAAACTGCAGGAAACGGAGCAATCAATATTGGGGGCATTTCTCTGCTAATAGGTTTATCATTATGAAAGATATTGGATTAAAGATTTTTTACCGTTGGGCACATATTTAGGATATTGAAGGAGGGACATGTCATCACCCCCCACCCGCGCGTGCGCACCCGAGGGTGACAGGCTTCAGACCCTCGATAGATCCCCTTATAATTACCTCATGTTGCTGAGTCCGTGCCGGAGCCCGGTCCGGGGACGTAGATATCCCGATGAGAAGCGGCACGCGCGCTGTGGAGAGAGTCCAGCGTACATAGAGGAATGAATGGAGCGTGTGGCGCAGCAGATCGTGAGTCCGGCTCCATTTCTTCTATATGGACGCTGGACTTCATCTCCCACCAGCTGGCGCGCGCAGCTTCCAACGTTTTTATGGATATCTACGTCCTGGACCAGCTCCGGCAGCGGGGAAAAAAACTCGGCGACATGACGGTAAGTATAAGGGGATCTATATGGGGGTGGGGACGCTGTCACCCAGGAGCGGGGGGGAACAGGTCCTCCTTTAAGGTCGATTTCTTGGACACACGGATTGCCATGCAAGAGGCAGTGACTGAGACTGAGTCATTCAAATCAGCGGGGGGTCGGTATAATCCGGACCGATGTAATCCAGGCACAAATTATCTTAACAAAAGTGAACATCTTCACACTGTGCAATAGAGCCTCGTCTTTGCGGTGTTACGAGGTTACCCTCCGCCCACTAATACCCTCTCTGCGCCACAACTACGGGCTGGGCAGGACATCAGAGCCAAGGGCAAACTCTGCCAGTGAGGCCAAATTCCAGTTTTTCTGCCCAGTACTGCACGGGTCGGTGACACTTTGAGGGCAGGGTGGAATCAAAGGTATGGCAGTGACCTGGTAGCTGAGCTCATGCTGCGTCCACGCCATGGAGTCCAGTGCTGTGTCCTTTCCTCACCAGCTGGCTGAATGAAATCGCTCATGAGGGCTTGCAGGGCGTAGCGACTTCTGATGTCTCCACTGGTGGTGGTGGGAGTGGGAGCGCGCTGGTCCTTCCCAGAGGATGTTGTCTGAGAAAACCTGGCTGGTCTCGCCAGGTTAAGTTGAAGACCAACTGGACTGGATGAGCATGTCCCTGTAGTACACCAGTTTAGCTCCCTCTGTGATGCAGAAGAATCTTCCAGTCTGCAGCGGAAGAGAGGGTCCAACAGGGGTGGCCAGCCAGTATTGGTCCTCTCTGGCAGATGTCCACAATCCGGCTATCATTCCGCAGACACTCCAGCAGACACCTTGCCCCCTCTGCACCAAAGAACAATGAGCACCTCTCCTCTCCACTGTCCTCGGTATAGTCCAGTGGCCTGCTGGGGTCTTCCTCCCTTCCTTCTCCACCTGATCCTCAATCTCATCCTGTGTGGGGAGGCCAGAGAACCAGGTGGCGGGTGTGCGGAATGGCTGGGCGTAGACATCTTCATCCTCCTCAACCCTCCATCTGCACTTCATCAGCTATGGGCCTCCCCCCCCAAGGCGATGTTCAGCCCTTGGAGTTGTGGCCTGGGAATCCTCGCTTGATGATGAACATGGAGAGGAGTGGGATGATGTCATGAATCCCATAGTCTGCCTGCTCAACAAAGAGGAGTCGCGTCCCAAAAGGATCAACAATTTGGCAGACTTCCCGCATTAACTGCCAGTGTGTTACTTGAAAGTCACAGTGTAGCGTGAGCTGCCTGATTGCCCATGAGGTAGTCTGTACGGCTGTCCTTTTGCTCGACAGGCGGCTCGAGCATATGGAGGGTACAATTCAGCGTGTTGGCACGTCGCAGATTAGCCGTAGTTCTGGAATACCGCGCTTGTCTCTGGTTCTGACCAGGGTGTTCTTGCAGCGTAGGAGTGCGCTGAAATGTTTGCACACTGTACTTGACATCCTCACAAAGGTCATGTAGTGCATGAAATGATCGGAGAAATAGAAAGAAACTCTGCACTATGAGGTTGATCCATGTGCCATACAGGTGAATGAGTCAGTCCTCCCAGCTGAACTGCAGAGACAATGTTCTCCCATGTCCGCTACGACACTTCCCACGTAGTCAACGTGGTGTCAGCCTTCAGCTATCTCCTCCCTGCTGGTCCGGGAGGAGCTACCTGCCCACTGTGGCTTCGTTGACACAGGCTAACTAAATGGAGGACAGCCTGACAGCGGCGGGTCCATGACATCGTGGTAAGACACTGTGTCAGGTTGGCTGCCAGTTGGTGATGGAGGCAGAACTTGTGCTACCGCTGCTGGCCCCTAAAAGCACTGTGGAGGGTTGACAGTTGCAAGAAATTGGGCCCAACTTCCCTGATGGTCTCCTAGTGAGGATGTTGACCCAATGGGCAGAGTAACGGACATGTTACTGGCCTTGCCCATAGTTAGAGGACCGACATCAGCACTCATGTGCCCCCCACTGGCTTGGACGCAAGAGTCCCAATGAGTCGCCAACCTTTCTCTTACATAACTATGCAGTGATGGGACAGCTTTTGCTAGAGAAGTAGTGGTGGCTGGGGACTCGCATCTCGGGGTGCGCAGACGACCACAAAATCCCTGAAAAGGCTGGGAGTCCACAAGATTAAATTGCCGGGACTGAAGCACCAGCAAGCGCTCATCCAGGTGTCCGGTCATTTTTCTGTGCCACGGATGGTGCTGCAGTAACCTGACGTTTGGCCATGGACTCGGTCAGGGATTGCTTCCTCATAGGGGTGTACATGGCAGTGAGACTGTGCTACTGCGGGCAAATGAGGCTGATGAGCCCTGAGTCCAGTGAGAGGATGCTGCATGATGGGATCTGCAGTTGATGGTGATCTGACAGGAGGTGGTATTTGGGTCAAGGTTTTTCCAGGCCTGTTGGTGTGGCTTTCCATGTGCTTCTTCATGGATGTTTGTCCCAAGATTATCACCCTGCCACAACTGACCCTCTCTTGCACAGCAGGCACAGAGCGATGTGATTTATTGTCCCCAGGCGAAGAACTGCCAGCGACAGAGGGGACCGTGGTTGCTGCCAGCCACGGGGGGGTCTTGCTGGTGTTCACTGCCACCTGCTGCCTGAGGGTCCCCTTTCAGGACCAAGCTTTAAAGGGGTAGTGCGGCGTAAAGAATTATTCACAGAATAAACACACTTACAAAGTTATAACAACTTTGTAATGTAGTTATGTCTGTGAATCGCCCCGTTCCCCTGTGTCCCACACCCCGCCTGTGTATCCGGAAAGTGTGTGGTGCATTATAAACAATTACCTGATCGGGCCGAATCTGCGTCGTCCCCCTCCGCCCATCATAACTGTGCTCAGCCGCATTTGGCTGAGCACAGTTATTGCTTAGCAATCGCGGTACTGAGCATCGGATGACGCTGCAGAGGGCCTGGCCGGCATTCGGAAACAGTCGGAGCTGTTCGCGTCCATCCGAAGAAAGAAGAAGATGTCACTGAGTGAAGATCGGAGACGGGGGTCGGCACGTGAACAGGTAATGTATAAGCGCACCACACTTCCGGGTTACACGGGTGGGGGTGGTGGGTCACTGGAAAGGGGGCCTTCACAGAATAACAACATTACAAAGTTGTTATAAACTTGTAATGTGTGTTATTCTGAGGAAAATTCATTACGCCGCACACCCTTTTAAAGTATTGATGAAGTCTGTGGTAGGTTGTCTTCTACCCTCCATCTTGTGCCTCGCTCTTCTGCACCAGTGGGATGTTGTGCTGCTTCGGTAGCCACCTCCCTTTTCCTCCCCTGATGACGCGAAGATAATGCTGCTTTGAGGGCGCCACGTCACATCAATGACCTCATCATCACCACCACTGATACTTTCCTCCTGAGGCTGGGAAGGAATCTCAGGTGTGGCACTGGATGCCCCTCCCTGACTCTGTTCGACTGCTTACAGCCAACACCTACTTCTTCAAGTCTCTGCCGTTCCACCTGTGCTTTGGGGGACTTACTACCTCCTCCTCATCATCATCACTAAAAAGTGGTAGAGACTCCAAGGGCAAATCAAGGTTTACCAAGAGTCCCTGGCAGAAGGTGCCCCAAAGATGAGTGGCATATTAATAACAGGGGACGGGGCAGAGGACTGTCGCTGACCGTCCCATGTAAGGGTGTTTGTCGGATGATACAGCCGACCTCGTTTGGGAGTTTGGTTCAGTGGAACTGGAGGATTGGGTAAGCCCAATCTAGAACCGGTGGCTGTTGTGGTTCTTACATGACCCGTGGGGAGTCTGGGGTAGCTGCAACTGCTGCCACGCTGTTGCCCCGGCTGCACCGGACCTGGTGCTGCACTTTATCCTACCCTCACCACCTGTCGTTGCAAGTCCTTGCCGGAAAGTCCTGAAGTAGGCATGCTTGGACCATAGTTCTTTGGTTGGTTGTAAATTTTGAAAAGGACAAGTCAGTGGACTATTCTTGGTGGGTGGAAAAATGGACAGCTTTTGTGGGTGCGCTGACTTAGTGTCACCTAGAAAACAGCTTATCACAACAAAAAAACTTTTGTTATTTTTTTTAAGTTTTTTTTTTTTTACTTTTTTGGTTGCGGGCAGCTAGACGGGGGTGATGGCAACCAGCAGAGCACAACGGACAGCTTTTGTGTGGGCGCTGAGTTACGTTACCTAGAACAGCTGATCACAAACAAAAAATTTTTTTTTTGAAGTTTGTTTTTAAACTTTTTGCTTGCGGTATACGGGTTAACGGAACCCAGCAGAAGCAAGCAAGTCTAGCATCTCCTCTGGAACAGACAGTAGCTGGTCAATGCTACGTGTCCTGAGGGAATCTCTCACTTTTCTCTCCCTATTTCTTTTTTATCGCCCCATCTCTCCCTAGATATCACAATTGTTGAGTTAGATGCCTATCTCTCCCTCTCTCTAACCTAACTCTGATTTCTCAGCCTCTTTCACTACTTGTATGGGCTTATCAAGCTTTTCCCTGGATCTGCGATTTTTTTTTTATCTTCCTCTCTCCTCTTCTCTCACAAAACAAATATACTCCTTCTCTACTCTCCCTGTACTTATCCAGTTGTTTGGATATGTAATCTATGTGTCTTTCCCTCTCTGCTAACGTTACGACCTTCCTTTCTCTCTGCTGTCTGGAAACACAATGAGGACTGCAGCCAGGCTCAAGCACTTCCTGGAAATGACGTCACCCACCTGATATCACATAAAAAACAGGATACAAATGATTATAGAGTAATAATCCCTGTATCATGTTCTATTCTCTGATTAACGTACAGATTTTAACGAAATTCGTAACTAACTTTTTGCAAAGTTCGTAACGAATTGGTTCATAACGGTTCGGTTCGCTCATCCCTAGATGTACACTTTGGTGGGTTCTAGTTTTCAGTTCATAGTTCACATTGCTAAAAGTTTAAATTTCTACACTTCTCATTTTTCTGGGTGTTGTTTGATGCACAGTTTGTGTTCATTTTACCACTTGCATAGTTTAGAAGGATGTGTGCTTCCCCCCCAAACATTTGCTACTTGATGTACCACACCACCCCTTACTAAGACGCCATGTATTACAGTAGATATTATTGTACTTTTTTCTTAATTTAATATTTTCTTTTTCTTTTCTTAAAGGGAATCCGGATCAAGGCAAGAAAAAATAAAACTCTGCAAGAAAGCATATAGCATTAGTAGATAGATAGATAGATAGAAGGGATAGGTAATAATTATTACTATCCCAGTTTTGAAACTACCAAAAATAATTGGTTTGTGGTTTTTTTGTTCTGTTTTGGTGTGTCTGGTTTTCCTGGTTGAGCAGATGTACTCAGTACTACAGGTTCGAATGCATGCTGTCCCTCTGTTTTTAACCAGGCTGTTGCACAGAATTCGGCATACAGCGGTGCCATTAGGCAGCCCCTCAGAGGCATGGCATACATGCTGCCCTGCGTTTCTTGTTCCATTCCATTGTGTTTCATCAATTTTGAGCTTGACAGGTTTTCACCACGACCTCCCTTACCAAACCGAGTCCCCTGCAAAAATGCTCGAGTCTCCCATGACTTCAATGGGGTTCATACTCGAAATGAGCGCTCGAGTATCGGGAGATCTGCGTTTCGAGTAACGAGCACCGAGCATTTTAGTACTCACTCATCACCTATTTATTACTCATACCCTACATTCCATGCAACTAACTTCGTCGTCCATTCCGAGTCCTCCCCTAAGATGATAAAAAGAAAAGAAGGAAATAAAGCAAGAATAGTAAGACAACAATACCATCAAAACAAAATCATTCCTTCCCACGTTGCTCGGCGATCCTCCCATACCTCCCCCTCCCTCCCTCCCCCTCCTCCTCCCCTCTCCTCCTACCACCTCTACCCTTAGATATTGATAGCAGGACCTAAAAACCTAGTTTACCACGCCGGAGAGATCTAACACATAAATTAATACCTTTTCAACTACATCCGCAGTCCGACAGTCCCAGTAACGCATTTGTCAAAGCGTCAGGAGAATGAAAAAAAAACAAGTCCTTTCTCTTTTATTTACTCTCAGTTAGCGGATATTAGCATACATATTGTATCCATTTAATCTCAGTCTTTTCTGCCAGTGAAGAAACTGCGCTCTTAGCCTTTTGTCTCTACTGAGAAAATCAGAATAAATGGAGATTTTACTGTGTTATATCTTATCTCCCAGTCTCTCTTCTCCTTTATTATGCATCGTTATCCTTGGACATTACCATTCTAGCACTTATTGTGCGGTGATAAGTTTCCCACAACTGCACCTTTCAACGGTATTCCTATGCGCCGGTGAGAGTGAGACATTGTTCTCAGGACATTGATTGGACATTGGAGTGGAGCTGGACAACCACCAAACTTGTCTGAAATACCTACATTAATTCATTCCAAGGCATCACATTTAGTCAAACAAGTAAGTATCTAGGTTTGCTCAGTTAGTTCACAGTTAATTTCTCCACCGGGCCAAACAGTTTAGCTGTTAATAAGAGGCAAGTACCACTAATATTATTGAAAATTTCAGGGGAGCCTTTGCTAACTATACTCCCTCGACAGGGTTAGGAGTGGAGTTTCTTTGGGAGAGTTCTTGAGAGAAATGGCATGGGAGGAAAATACCTGGAGATGATCAAGTAGCTATATCAGGACCTGCAAGCAAGTTGTCTCAGTAATGGGACTAACATCAGAAGGTTTAGTTAGAGAGGAAACCAGGACAGGGATGCCCCACTGTCACAGGGTTATGCATTTTAGACAATGGAACCCTTCGCTGCAATGATAGAGAAGGGAGATCCGGAAATAAGAGGGGTTGGAAGTAAAGGGCAAGGATGGACCAAAATAAGTCTATTTGCAGATGCACATGCTGGGTTATAGAAAAACCTGAAAATGCCTTAGATAGAATAATATATACAATGAAAGTATGGTGAGTCTTAGGGTTTTTGAGAATTAATTGAGGAAAATCTATTTCAGTGTACAAGGAAGATAGAGGAGTTTGGTTATGTGAACAATATAGTCCAAGCCATGAAAACCCTAAAAGAGGAACTGGTGGCAATATGGATCAAACTAATTAGGACTAAAGCTGACATAGTTATGTTGATAAAGTCGATAGCTTACCTAAATTATTGTCACCCCAGGTGGATTGACGAAGCCTCTTTTTTAGAAAATGGAGCAGCTATTAAATAAGATAATCTGGCGGAGGAAAGGGTAAGAACTAAGCCGCCTTAGAAACTGGTATCCCTCGGAATTAATGGGGGTTTGGGGTGCCAGATTCTGAATTGTATTTCTTATGCGCCCAATTGCACCTATGGTGGGAGGGAGATAAGTACCATTCTTCAATGGGTCTTAAGAAGAGGAAAGGGGGAAGAAAAGGGATATAATTAGAGTCTGGAGTAGGGTCAACTAGAGAAGAGGGAATGGGACAGTTTCCCCACAGTCCAAAATGTGGACAAAATGTTGGAGATGTTAAGAAAGATGTTTAATTTAACGGGATCAATAAAATAAAACCCCGCTTGGAAAAACTTCTAACCTGAAAGAAGTTTATAAACTAAAGGATATGCAAGAGCTGAGGAAGGGAGGTATAGAAAGAATACAAGATGCCTTGTAGAGGGTAAACTTAGAACCTGGTTAGATCTACAAAGGGAATATAGGCCTAAAGGGTACAAGCGGGCTTAAAATCGGGAGACTACCATAGCATATATATCATAAAAAGGAGAAGGAAATTATTCTTTGTGCCCCAGAAAGTAATAAGATTATTCGAGCAGGGGAAAAAAAGCGGGATTAGCAGAATCTATGCCAACATGAGAGACTGTGTATATAAGGATGTGTCAATAAAAGTTAGAAATAGATGGGAAAATGATCGGGGTAAAATTTTCGGAGGATGGAAGGCACGAATATGCAAAACATCCAAATATGTCTTCATAAACTGAAACCATCAAATGATACAGTGTAATATTGTAATAGGATGTATTATACCCCCTTGTTCCCCTAACTCGTGTAAGGTGCGGAGGTAGTCCCGGTGATCTGGTTGCATTTGTTGTGGGAGTGTCCAAAGTAAGGGACTATTGTGAGGTGCAGTGATCGAGGAAAATAACTAAGAAATACGAATAGGATTTCCTTTACACCAGCTTTATTGTGGCTGGGACGAGGATCCCAAGTGAGAAAGAAAAAAGACAGGAGGAGATTAAAATAACTGTTTATAGCTAGATTGCAATGGTTAAGAATGTTATTCCCTACTACTCCGAGGTAGCAAGTTGGAAGAAAGCATGCTAAATTATATGGAAGGTATGAAGAGAGGGGAGAGGTCAATAGACAGGCTTAGGAAGATTTTGGATAGAATTGCTGAAATATTAGTACTAATAATATTTAACTTTTGTATTCACCATTTTGTGCTTGCTCGGCGATGGTGGGAGGGCTTTTTGGGGAGGTATGGGTAATGAATATGGTGTTTCGTTGTATTGATTTATCACTAGTGGGAAAAATTAAATAAAAATTTTAAAAAGACAAAAAAAATCTCGTTGTCAAGCATTAAGAAACATTGGGGAATGCTGAAAATGAACCCAAATTCTGTGCATTGCCTTCCAGGATGCCTAGATTGTCTATAGCCGTTGGAAGACACTAGCCAATTATCTAGTGAGGACAGATAGAGAAAAAAAACAAATCAAGACCAACATTTTTAAGATCTAGTAAAGAATGGTTCGAATTTCCCGTAATAGTCTGGCGAAATTGCAACTATATTAGTAAAGGGGGCAGCATCGCCCACAAGGAGAGGCAATATGATCACCATACGTGGGGGTTCACTTGCAACTCCAAAGGTTTTGGTGGATTGCCTGAAGTGCCTCTGTGGGTTATGCTACGTCAGCAGCAGACCTCAAGAAAAGTAAAAATTTGTGTAGGGAAACATAAATGTGTATTAGAATGCCCGCAGAAAGCGACAGGTAGAAGAGAGTGCAAATACCTTTGGTGAAACAGGGTTGCGTTTGACATTTTGTGGGAAAAAAGGCACCTGTGAGTGAATTAAGATGGCTTAATCCTGGAGGAGGTAGAGGGGTTAATGAGGCAGATAATGCATGTCGCGATTTTGAGGATAAGAAGTATACTGGATTAACGCCTGGACACAGTTAAATGAGCTATGAATTTTAATGTATTTTTGTGATGTTCTTCCAATACAGTTTAAAGATTGTAAGATGTCTCGTAGACGTGATAAGAAATAAACATTATGCTAATGCTTGTGTATAAATTTATATATTGTAGTATTGGAAACATTGCAAGACTTCCTAAGTATATGTATTGGTGATGGGATACACGTTAACATGCTAGACAAAGAGATTTAGGTTCTCGAAAGTTTTGCAGACCAGCAGCGTCGCGCTGACGCTGATCCACCTTCGGATGAGTCCCAGGAGAAGCGCGCGCTGAGCAATAAAGAGAGACTGTGCCGCCTAAGCTGTAACATATTGTCTGACCATGCGTTGTGGTGGAAAACTTGGAAAGAGTTGTTTGCAATATCTGTGCTTGAAAGTTAAAGCAGCTATTTATGCAATTTCTTGTATCGTTCAATTCATTGGATTGCACCAGGGCTTAACAGGCTCCCTGTATACCAGAGTCAGGATCTGCACAGGCAGTCTTGTATGTGTTGTATAAGACCCTGACAGTGCAGTCAATGCCGAGTGTCAGTTGACAGGGTTGAGACAGGGCAGACATCCAGGAGTACTGTCAGAATTCAGGCAGGGAGCGGCCTCTCCACTTGGAATGACTCTGCCCTCCGCTTTCAGTTCCGTGCTGGGGCTGAGTGACAGTTTAAGGACATGCTGGTGGCTTATTCAAACCCCTGACATCTCAAGGAGAGTATGACTTTAGCTATTCGGGTGGATTAACGTTTAAGGGACAGACAGTGGGAGAGGTACCTCGGACCTAAAACCTCCTTGTCTCCGACCTCCTTCTAAACCTTCCACTCCTGCCGTAACATGGCAGAAGAAACCTATGCAGGTAGACTCGACCGACACCAAGGTCAGACGACCACACCGTCTGCAGAACAATCTGTGTCTGTATTGTGGGAAAGCAGGACATCGAGTTCGTCAATGTCCTTCCAGGCCAGGACCACCGCCGGAAAATTCAGCGCCTGAGTGACTATTGAGGCGGTCACTCAGGCGTACTCAGGCCCAAAAGAATAAGTGTTCTTTTGCCAATTTCTCTGGTGTTGGGGAGAAAAGTTTTTTGGCTATGCCCAATAGATCTCGGTCCTCCGCAAAATTTGTTAATCCTTTTTTTTTCAGGGTTTAGAGGTATGTCCCCTGCAGTTCAAGTGCCCCGTTAATGTCACGGGAGCATCCTCTGCCTTCTTTGCCCAAGGGGAGGTACAGGTATATGACCCCCTGTCTTGAAGTTAAGATGGGGTCTGTCCATGTTAAAAACATACATTTTCTTCTTATGCATAATTTGTCATCTGATGTGATTTTTGCATTACCCTGTTTGGAGGCACAAACCCTGTCTCAATTGGGCCATCAGGGAGCTGGGCCGCAGGGTGGGCTTTAACGCAAATAGGTACGCCCGATGTTTCCCCGATCGCTGTGTGTTCACACACAGCGGTCGGGGAAAGATGGCCTACTAGAAATCATAGCAGGCCATTTAGCTTCACGGCACGGGGGGTGGTTAACACCCCCCGTGCTTACGATCGCCGCTATAGGCTTGATCAATTTTCAGAACAGCCAATAGCGGCGATCGGAACCTTTCCGGGTCATCGGTGAACCCGGAAAAAAATGGCGGTCGGTGCTGTCCGAGGACGGCACCGACCGCCATTACTGTAAAAAGTAATGGTGGTCACCGTGCCACCGGCCCGATCGCCGTGAACGGCCGGCCGGCGTTCACGGCGATCGGGCCGGTGGCACGGCGATCAGAGTCCCACAAAATAGTAAATACCTGCCCTGGACCCCTCAGCTAGGTAGCCGAGGGGTCCAGAGCAGGTATTTGTACATTACTCACCTGTCCCCGGGCTCCTGATCGGCGTCTTCCGGGTTCGCGGTGTCCTCGTGTTCGTTCGGGTCTTCGGCTTCCTCCGTGACGTCACGTTCGGCTTCTCTCGGCTATTTTCGGCTCCAGCGTCGGCTTTTTCCGTATTTGCGCTCTGCTGCCCTCTAGCGGCTGATATGTGTAATACACTTATCAGCAGCTATAGGTATGTCAGAATGTAGAAAAAGTTTTTTATTTTTTCAAAAAAATTTTTTTCTATTTTCCGCACCCTATCGCCGCTGAGTGTTGATCAGCATCGCACGAAAGTGCGCTGCTAATCAGCAACTCCTCCTTTTTGGCGTAGGGTGTTTTTTTCTATATTCTACTGCCACGGTCTGCTGATAAGTGCCGCACATAAGTACAGCATTTATCAGCAACTCCTTGTTGGCGTAGTTTTTTTTTTTTATACTTACTGTAAAAAAACACGTAAAAAACACTACATTAAAACCACACTACACTACATTGAATAAAGTTGACACACACCACTACATACCCCATATACTAGTCCCCATATAAAGATGGCCCCCAGGGTGTTTTCGGTGTCGGACGCATACGTTATTGCCCTGACACGAAACAGCCAGTAAGGATGAATGGGGGGATCTTCTTTCCTCCATTCATCCTCATCATCCTCATCATCCGTGACGTGTCTGGGGGTAGCGTAGCGTATGCTGCCCCCCAGACACGTTCTTTTCCGCCAGTACCGTCCAAATAAGAGATCACGGGTATGGCGGTGAAATTCTACAAACTCTGTGAGAGTACCTCAGGGTACACTTACAGATTTAGGGTACGTGCACACTGCGGAATGGCAAAGGATAACCCTTTGTGCATTCCGCAGCTGGCACCCGCCGTGGACTGATGCGGGCGCATGTCTCCACCCGTGTCATAGACTCCATGTTATGCATGGGCGGATTCCATCGTCCGTCCAAAGAATGAACACGTTGAACGGAGAGCGGAATCCGCCCGTGCATAGAATGGAGTCTATGACACAGACGGAGACGTGTGCCTGCATCAGTCCGCCGGGGGGTGCCAACTGCGGAATGCACGAAGGGTTATCTGTCGCGATTCCGCAGGGTGCACGTACCCTTAGAGTGTATGTAGGAAGGGACACCCGAATCCAGCCCAGATGCCCCTCCCCCCCCATCCTCGGAACAAGTGGGAAGATCGTCCGGGAACTGATCTTCCCACTGCTGATAAAGGTCACCACCTGTACGGGGATAACTTTTATACCAGCAACCCCTCTTCCAGTCCCTCGCTGCCCTGTAGCTTGCAGCACGATCCGAACATATCAGAAGTAGTAATAGAGTCCTAATATTTAGCAGCCATGGAGCGGACCCAGTGCTTCTGGATATGAAGGACCCCGTATCGCACCAGGAAACATTTTCCAGGTGACGTCCCCCACACTGGAGAACGGGGAGACCCCAGAAGAAGTGCAGAGGGTGGCGTAACAGGGGGATCAGGAAGGACGCCATTTTCCAGTGTGACACCTGTCCTGATCACCCCGGCCTCTCTGCATACATGATCGCTTCAAGGCGCACCACACGTCACTGGGGTTCTACATTATCTAAAATTCTGTCCCTTTCTTGTATTTCAGGGGCCACGTGATCCAGGGATATTCTGATCGCCATTATGGAGTCGGGAAGGAATTTTTCCCTGTGATGAGGCTTCCTGTCGTCTGCCTCACGAGGGGTTTTTGCCTTCCTCTGGATCAACACAGGTTGAATTTGATGGACACCTGTCATTTCCAACCTTATAAACTAATAATTGGCTAATACCCCCAAATAAATTAGAATGGTCCCTTTTCCCCAGCTTAGTAGGTATGGCCGCCATTCCCATTAGAGGATGCCATGATGCAATTACAAAGCCTCTGTGCGGCCAGGACAGTAGAAACCCCCCACAAGTGACCCCATTCTGAAACTACACCCGATAAGGATCTAACAAGGGGGGCAGCGGTGGATATGGCCCCCTGGTGACGGCCACATTGGGACGTGAAAAATGAAAAAAATTGTATTTTTTATTTCTCGGCACATGTTCTACGTAAGTGCCGTCACCAGTGGGGTCCATATCCTAGTTTCCAGAATGGGGTCACTTGTGGGGGGTTTCTACTGTCCTGGCAGCACAGGAACTTTGTAATTGCGACATGGCCTCCATCCTCCATTCCAGCCTCTAAATGGCGCTCTGCCCTTTAGTGACTTTGCCCTGTGCCCATATGGCACATTATATCCAATGTGGGGTATTTTCGTAATCAGGGAAACTACCCTACACGTTTTGAGTTCATTTTCTTTTTTAACCCCTTGTGGAAATGAAAAAAAATCAAGGCTTTAGACCAACATTTAGTGTAATTTTGTAAAATTTTACTCTAAACATTAATCTTGCCATGATTTTTTCATTTTCACAAGGGGTTTAAAAGATAAAAAAAAACATTTAACGTGTAGCGCAATTTCCCCTGAGTACGGAAAATACGCCACATGTGTAACATAAAGGGCCATTCGGGTGCAAGGGTAAGCCTCCGAAGGGACGGAGCGCCATTTGTTTTTTGAAGTATGGATTTGGATGGAATGGATTTCGAGGGGCCCATGTTGCATTCAAAAGGCCCCTGTTTGCACAAGACAGTTGAAACCCCCCACAAATGACTCCATTATGGGAAACTGCACCCTTCAGGGAATGTAACAAGGGTGTGTAGTGAGCATATGGGACCCCACTGGTGACGGGCACAAATGTGGAACAATGTGGCGTGAAAATGAAATATTACATTTTTTTACACTATAAATGTTGTTTAGCCTTGAATTTATCATTTTCACAAGGGGTTAAAAGACAGAAAGAAAACAAAATGTGTAGAGCAATTTCCCCCGAGTCCGTAAATACCCCACATGTGGACATGAAGCGCCATGTGGGCGCAGGGCAAGCCTCCGAAGGGAAGGAGCGCCATTTGGATTTTGGAGGTTGGATTGGCTAGAATGGATGATGAACGCCATGTCGCATTTACAGAGCCCTCGTGCTGCCAAAACACTGGAAACCCCCCACAAGTGACCCATTCTGGAAACTGCAGCCCTCAGGGAATCTAACAAGGGGCACAGTGAGGATATGGACCCTTGATGACGGGCACATTTGTGCCATAAAGTGAAAAAAAATGAAATTTTTTACTTTTACATCACATTGTTCCACATTTGTGCCCGTCACCAGTGGGGGTCCATATGCTCACTGCCCCCCTGTTAGATTCCTTGAGGGGTGTAGTTTCCAGAATGGGGTCACTTGTGGGGGGTTTCCAGTGTCTTGGCAGCACAAGGGCTCTGTAAATGCGACATGGCGCTTGAAATCCTTTTCAGTGAAATTCAGCTTCCAAAAGCCAATTGGCGCTCCTTCCCTTTGGAGGCTCGTCCTTGGCACTTTATCGCCAAATGGGGTTATTTCCGTACTCGGGAGAAACTGCGCTACACATTTTGTGTCTTTTTTGCCTCTTATCCCTTTAAGAAAATGAAAAATTGAAGGCTAGAACGTTTTAGTGTAAAAAATAAATTTTTCTTTTTGCACGCCATATTGTTCGGAAAATCTGTGGAAGCAACCTATGGGGTCCAGATGCTCACCGCACCCCTTGTTACATTCCTTGAGGGTGTAGTTTTCTAAATGGTGTCCCTTTAGGGGTGTTTTTTAGGTTTGGCACCCAGAGCCTCTGCCAACCTGAAGTGGTACAGTCAAAAATGACCAAATATAACGGAGGCGTTGAAATTCACTAGGCGCTCCCTTATATCTGAGGCTTGTGGTTGCGTCAAATAGCGCAATAGGGTCACATATGGGGTATTTCTATAAACTGCAGAAATGGGACAATAATATTTGGGGTGCATTTCTCTGGTAATAGGTTTATAATTATGAAAAATATTGGATTACAATAAAATCTCTGCACAGAAAATTAAATTTTCAAATTCCTTACACACTTAGCTTTTATTTCTGTGACTCCCCTAAAGGTTAAAACACTTTCTGGATATGCTTTTGCAGAGGTTGGGGGGTGCAGTTTCTGAAATGGGGTGCTTTGTGGGGCTTTCTAACATACAGGCCCCTCAAATACACTTGGGTTCACACTACGTATATTTCAGTCAGTATTGTGGTCCTCATATTGCAACCAAAACCAGGAGTGGATTAAAAACACAGAAAGGCTCTGTTCACACAATGTTGTAATTGAGTGGATGGCCGCCATTTAATGGCAAATATTTGCTGTTATTTTAAAACAACTGTTATATTGAAATAATGGCAGTTATTTACTGTTATATGGCGGCCATCCACTCAATTCACCATTGTGTGAACAGATCCTTTCTGTGTTTTTAATCCACTCCTGGTTTTGGTTGCAATATGAGGACCACAATACTGACTGAAACTATACGGAGTGTGAACCCAGTTTAAGGTCATATTCATAAAATTTGTCTCTGTCATTAAGCCATTTTCAGGCTCTGTCCTTAACCTCTAGACGACCCAGGGCGTATAGTTACGCCATGGAAGTCTGTCCCCAGAGACCTAGGGCGTAACTGTACGCCCTGGGTGTTTTCTGCCGCTATGAGCGGAGCGGAAAAGGCGCGCTTCATAGCAGGTGGGGGCCGGCTGCAATCAGCAGCCGGGACCTCACGGGCAATGACACGCTGCAGCGATCGCGCTGCCGCGTGTCATTAACTCCTTAAACGCCGCGATCGCGGCGCGACCCGCGGCGTTTTAAATGTAAGTGACAGGGGGAGTCCCCTGTCACTTACCGATCGGGACCCCCGCAGTGTGACTGCGGGGATCCCGATCGGTTAAAAACGGCCGCAGGAGGTTCAGCTTCCTCCGTGCGGTCCGATCGGCGATCTGCTGCACTAAGCCTGCACAGGCAGGCTCAATGAGCAGATCGCCGATAACACTGATCAATGCTATGCCTATGCATAGCATTCATCAGTGTAGAAATCAAACTAATGTATGTAAAAGTCCCCCAAAGGGACTTCAAATGTGTAAAAAAAAAAAGTTAAAAACACTAACACACTACCCCAAAACCCCTCCCCCAATAAAAGTTGAAATCACCCCCCTTTCCCATTATATAAAATAAAACATTAAAAATAAATAAACAAATAAACATATAATATACCGTAGCGTGCGTAATTGTCTGATCTATTAAATATAACAAGCGTCATTGCGAACGGTAAACGGCGTAGACGAAAAGAGGGAAAAAAGTGCGCAGATTACCGATTTTATGTTACATTATATATAAAAAAAAATTATAAAAAGTGATCAAAAGTCCGATATTCACAAATATGGTATTAATAAAAACTAGAGATCATGGCGGAAAAAATGACAACCATACAGCCCCGTAGGTGAAAAAATAAAAACGTTATAAGTGTCACAATAGTCCCATTTTATTTATAATTAATTGCCAAAAAAAAGGATTTCATTTAAAAAAAAATATAACATTAGAGAATCTGTGTAACCTGCATATGGTTGTGTCCGGGCTGACCTATAGAATAGTGGTATCATGTCGCTTTTACCATATAGTTCATTACCTAGACCAGAAACCCCCCAAACGTTACCATATTGCATTCTTTTTTGCGATTTCACCAATTTATATCTTCATAAATAATATATTGGAATTCCATCATACATGTTATGGTAAAATGAATGACGCCATTACAAAGTACAACTATTCCTGTAAAAAACAAGACTTACATGGCCTGTAGATAGAAAATGAAAGTGCTAGAGCTCTTAGAAGGGAGGAGAGGAAAAAACGGAAACACTAAGATCAAAAATTTGCGCGGTCCACTGGGTCATTTTGGGCCTGGTCTCAAAGGGTTAAGGGGTTTTTTAAAGTGTCACTGTCGTGATTTTTTTTTGCAGAAATCAATAGTACAGGCGATTTTAAGAAACTTTGTAATTGGGTTTATTAGCCGAAAAATGAATTTTTATCATGAAAAAGCAGTTTGAAGCTCTCCCCCCTGTCTTCATTGTTCTCCTGTGGAGACAGCTAAATAAAACACCAACACAGGACAACAAGAGTAATCTACAAATACATCACCCTCTATCTCCTCTGGACAGTCAGCACTAACCTCTCCTAGCTCTGATTACAACGTTTCACCCAGCTCTGTGCCTGTAATCCTTTGTTCTCAGCTTTCTGCTGTTGACAAACTCCCTCCCTTCCTCCTCCCCCCTCCCCTCTCCCTAGAAAAGATTGGGTGTGTCTGCTGCAACAATGTCACAATTTCCTGATTTTTTTTGCAGTAAATGGAAAAGAGGAGGGAGGGGGGACCTGGGAAAAGGCTTTTTTATGCAGATAATGGCATATTGGCTTATAACCCAATGACAAAGTTTCTTAAAATCGCCTGGACTTTTGATTTCTGAAAAAAAAAAAAAATAAATGACAGTGACACCGGTATGTCATGCGCCTTTAAGAGGTGTTCAGAGTGGGGCCGCGCGGCGACCCCGCTATGAACCGCCGCGGTTCCGGGTGCCCGGGAACACAGGTATTAGCGGGCACGGTCCAATCGCCGTGCCCTCTAATACAGTAATCAGATGCAGCTGTCAAACATGACAGCTGCATCCGATTACCGGATGCAGCTTATCCCTGGTGTCTAGTGGGGGAGATCGCTCCACAGGGACGTTGTCCCGGAGGAGCGATCTCCCTGTCTGATGCCAGCCGGGGACCTCTCCAAGATGGCGCCGTCCCCGGCTCGGCACTCGTTTGTTTTCGGCTGCAGCAGCCGAAAGCAAACGAGTGCCGATCTCATTGATCTATATAACTATACAGCAAAGATCTCAATGAGAGATCAAAGTGTATATACTAGAAGTCCTCCAGGGAGCTTCTAGTATATGTGTAAAAAAAAAAAAAAAAAAAAGTATTGTTATAAGTAAAAAGCCCCCTCCCCTAATAAAAGTCTGAATCACCCCCTTTTTCCAGGTTTTAAATAAAAGTAAATAAATAAATAAACATGATTGCTATTGCCACGTGCGTAATCGCCCAAAACTATTAATTAATCACATTACTGATCTTGCATGGTAAATGCGGTAAGCAAAAAAAAATCCCAAAGTGCAAAATTGCGCATTTTTTGCTCGCATCAAATCCAGAAAAAAATGTAATAAAAAAGCGATCAAAAAGTCGTATATGCGCAATCAAGGTACCGATACAAAGTAAACATAATGGCGCAAAAAATGACACCTCATACAGCCCCATAAACTAAAGGATAAAAGCGTTATAAGCCGGAATAGAGCGATTTAAGGAACATATATTTGTTAACAATGGTTTTTGAATTTTTTACCGGCCATCAGATAAAAGAAAAGTTATACATGTATATATCGTTTTAATCGTAACGACTTGAGGAACATGCATAACAAGTCAGTTTTACCCCAGGGCGAATAGCATAAAAACACAGTCCCCCCAAATAAAAGAAATGCGGTTTTTTTTTGTTCAATTTCACCACACTTTGAATTTTTTTTATGGTTTTGCAGTGTACTTTATGCAAAAATTCATCCTGTCTTTGCAAAGTACAATAGTGTCGCAAAAAATAAGGGCTCATGTGGGCTTCTAGGTGGAAAAATGCAAGTGCTATGGCCTTTTTAAACACAAGGAGGAAAACCGAAAACGTAAAAACGAAAATGGGCCCCGTCCTTAAAGGGTTAAGGACGGGGCCAATTTTTTTTGCGTCACTAATTGTACTTTGCAATGACAGGCTGAATTTTGCATTAAGTACACTGCGAAACCAGAAAAAAAATTCAAAGTGTGGTGAAATTGAAAAAAAAAATGCATTTCTTTTATTTGGGGGGTATGTGTTTTACGCCATTCACCCTGGTGTAAAAACTGACTAGTTATGCATGTTCCTCAAGTCGTTACGATTAAAACGATAAAAAACATGTATAACTTATATTGTATCTGATGGGCTGTAAAAAATTCAAACCATTGTTAACAAATATACGTTCCTTAAATCGCTCCATTCCCAGGCTTATAACGCTTTAATCCTTTGGTCTATGGGGCTGTGTGAGGTGTCATTTTTTGCGCCATGATGTTTACTTTCTATCGGTACCTTGATTGCGCATATATGACTTTTTGATCGCTTTTATTACATTTTTTCTGGATTTGATGCGACCAAAAATGCGCAATTTTGCACTTTGGGATTTTTTTGCGCTGACGCGTTTACCGTGCGAGATCGGAATGTGATTAATTAATAGTTCGGGCGATTACGCACGCTGCGATAGCAAACATGTTTATTTATTTATTTATTTGTTTACTTTTATTTAAAACCTGGGAAAAGGGGGTGATTCAGACTTTTTTTATGGGAGGGGGCTTTTACTATTAACAACACTTTTTTTTTTAATACACATATACTAGAAGCCCCCCTAGGGGATTCTAGTATATACACTTTAACCTCTCATTGAGATCTTTGCTGTATAGATATACAGCATAGATCAATGAGATCGGCACTCGCTTGCTTCGGCTGCTGCAGCCGGAAACAAACGAGTGCCGAGCCGGGGACGGCGCCATCTTGGATAAGTCCCCGGCCGGCATCAGACAGGGAGATCGCTCCTCCGGGACAACGTCCTGAAGGGAGCGATCTCCCCCACTAGACCCCAGAGAAAGCTTGCCTCCGGTAATCGGAGGCAGCTGTCAACTTTGACAGCTGCCTACGATTAGCTAATTAGCGGGCACGCGGTCCCCGGCTACACGCGGCACCTGGGACTGCGACGCTCAAAGCGGGGTCGCCGCACGGCCCCGCTTTGAAGTGCTATTGAGGACATATGACGTACGGGTACGTCATATGTCCTTAAGAAGTTACCCCTTAAGGACAAAGCCTGAAATGGCTTTAATGACAGAGACAAATTTTATGAAAATGACCTGTGTCACTTTAGTCATTAATAACTTCGGGATGCTTTTACCTATCCGGCTGATTCTGAGATTGTTTTCTCGTGACATATTGTACTTACATTTCTGGTAAATTGGAGCGATATTTATAACGAATATTTATGAAAAAAAACAAATAACGTGAAAAAATTGTGAAAAAAATGCATTTTTCAACTTTTTTGCTTATACAGAAAGTGGTTATACCACATAAATTATATATTAAATAGCATTAGGAACATGTCTACTTTATGTTGGCGGCATTTATTAAACTATATTTCATTTTTTTTAGACAACAGAAAGCTTAAAACATAAGCAGCAAATTTCCCAAATTTTCAGTAAAATTCTAAATCAGATATTTTTACGGACCTGATTCAGGTTTATAAAGTGTATTGAGGGGCCTGTATGTTAGAAAGCACCCCCCAAACTCTGGAAAAGCACACCCAGAAAGTTTTTTTAAACCTTTAGGGGAGTCACAGAAATAAAAGCTAAGTTTGTATTGAATGTTGACAATTTTAATTTTCTGTGCAGAGATTTTATTGTATCCAATATTTTTAAAACTTATTACCAGAGAAATGCACCCCAATATTGATTGCCCCATTTCTGCAGTTTATAGAAATACCCTATATGTGTCCCTAATGCATTGTTTGACGGAACCACAAGCCTCAGATACAAAGGAGCGCCCCAGTAAATTTCAATGGCTCCGTTTATTTGGTCATTTCTGACTGTACCACTTCAGGTTGGCAGCGGCTCTGGGGTTCCCAAAACATAAAAAAAACACCCCTAAAGGGACACCATTTAGAAAAACTAGACCCCTCAAGGAATATAACAAGGGGTGCGGTGAGCATTTGGACCCCACAGGTGCTTCACAGATTTTTCACGCCTAACAATATGGCGTGAAAAAAGAAAAATTTATTTTTTACACTAAAACATTTTTCTAGCCTTCAATTTTTTATTTCACAAAGGGATAAAAGGAAAAAAAAACACAAAACGTGTAGTGCAGTTCTCCCGAATACGGAAATACCCAACATGTGGACATAAAGCGCAATTTGGGTGAAGGGCGAGCCTCCAAAGGGAAGGATCGCCAATTGGCTTTTGGAAGCTGGATTTCACTGGAATGGATTTCAAAGGCCATGTCGCATTTACAGAGCCCTAGTGCTGCCAAGTCACTGGAAACCCCCCACATGTGATCCCATTCTGGAAACTACACCCCTCAAGGAATCTAACAAGGGGGGCAGTGAGGATATGGACCCCACTGGTGACGGACACAAATGTAGAAAAATGTAATGTGAAAGTGAAAAGTTTAATTTTTCACTTTCACAGCACATATATGCCCGTCATCCAGGGGTACATATCCTCACTGCACCCTTGTTAGATTTCTTGAGGGGTGTAGTTTCCAGAATGGGGTCACATGTGGGGGGTTTCCAGTGACTTGGCAGCACTAGGGCTCTGTAAATGCGACATGGCCTTTGAAATCCCATTCCAGTGAAATCCAGCTTCCAAAAGCCAATTGGCGCTCCTTCCCTTTGGAGGCTCGCTGCACCCAAATTGCGCTTTATGTCCACATGTTGGGTATTTCCGTATTCGGGAAAAACTACACTACACGTTTTGTGGGTTTTTTGCCCCGCGCCCACATGGGGCTTTATGTTCACATGTGTGGTATTTACGGACTCGTGGGAAATTGCTATACACATTTTGTGGCTTGATTTCTCTTTTAACCCTTGTGAAAATGAAAAATTCAAGGCTAGACCAACATTATAGTGTAAAAAATGTAATATTTCATTTTTCACGCCACATTGTTCCACATTTGTACCCGTCACCAGTGGGGTCTATATGCTCACTACACCCCTTGTTACATTCCCTGAGGGTGTAGTTTCCATAATGGGGTCTTTTGTGGGGGTTTTTACTGGCTTGCAGAAAATGGGACTTTTAAATGCAACATGGCCCTCGAAATCCATTCTACTGAAATCCAGCCCCAAAAAAGCCAAATGGCACTCCTTCCCTTTGGAGGCCCGTCTTGCGGCCATTAGTGCCTTAAGTCCACATGTGGGGTATTTACGTACTCGGGGGAAATTTCTCTACGCGTCTTGTTTGTTTCTCCTCTTTTAACCCCTTGTGAAAATGAAAAAAAACAAGTCTAGATCAATGATTTAGTGTAAAAATTTTAAAAATTTTACACTACATGTTGGTCTATACTTGATTTTTTCCCTTTTCACAAGGGTTTAACCTCTTAAGGACATATGACGTACCGGGTGCCACGAGTAGCCCGGGACCGCTGCTATTAGCGGGCACGGTCTGATCGCCGTGCCCGCTAATTAGCTAATCGGAGGCAGCTGTCAAAGTTGACAGCTGCCTCGATACCGGAGGCAACGTTCCCTGGGGTCTAGTGGGGGAGATCGCTCCTCGGGACCTTGTCCCGGAGGAGCGATCTCCGTTACTGATCCGGCCGGGGACGCGTCCAAGATGGCGCCGTCCTCGCTCGGCACTCGTTCGTTTTCGGCTGCAGCAGCCGAAAGCAAACGTAGTGCCGATCTCATGGATCTCTGCAGCATATCTATGCTGCAGAGATCTCAATGAGAGATCCAAGTGTATATACTAGAAGTCCCCCAGGGAGGCTTCTAGTATATGTGTAAAAAAAAAAAATAAAGTGTTGTTAATAGTAAAAAGCCCCCTCCCCTAATAAAAGTCTGAATCACCTGCCTTTTCCCAGGTATTAAATAAAAGTAAACACAATAAATAAATAAATAAACAGTTTGGTATCGGCGCGGGCGTGCGTAATCGCCCGAACATTAATTAATCACATTCCTGATCTCGTACGGTAAACGGCGTCAGCGCAAAAAAATCCCAAAGTGCAAAATTGCGCATTTTTGGTCGCATCAATCCAGAAAAAATGTAATAAAAAGCGATCAAAAAGACGTATATGGGCAATCAAGGTACTGATAGAAAGATCACATCATGGCGCAAAACAATGACACCTCGCACAGCCCCATAGACCAAAGGATAAAAGCGCTATAAGCCTGGGAATGGAGCGATTTTAAGGAACGTATATTGGTTAACAACGGTTTGAATTTTTTACAGGCCATCCGATACAATATAAGTTATACATGTTATATATCGTTTTTTAATCGTAAAACTTGAGGAACATGCATAACAAGTCAGTTTTACCCCAGGGCGAATGGCGTAAAACACATTTCCCCCAAATAAAAGAAATGCGTTTTTTTTTCAATTTCACCACACTTTGAATTTTTTCTGGTTTCGCAGTGTACTTTATGCAAAAATTCAGCCTGTAATTGCAAAGTACAATTAGTGACGCAAAAAATAAGGGGTCATGTGGGTTTCTAGGTGGAAAAATGCAAGTGCTATAACCTTTTAAACACAAGGAGGAAAAACGAAAACGTAAAATAAATAAAAACGAAAATGGGCCACGTCCTTAAAGGGTTAAAAGAGAAAAAAGCTCAAAGCGTGTAGGGCAGTTTGTTTCAAGTACGAAACACCCACATGTGGACATAAAGCGCCATGCAGCCACAAGACGGGCCTCCAAAGGGAAGGAGCGCCATTTAGCTTTGGAGGCTAAATTTGGCTGGAATGGATTTCAAGGGCCATGCTTCATTTACAAAGACCCTATGCTGCCAAGACAGTGGTAAGCCCCCACAAGTAACCCCATTCTGGAAACTACACCCCTCAAGGAATCTAACAAGGGGTGCAAAGAGCATATGGACCCCACTGGTGACGGGCACAAATGTGGAACAATGTGACGTAAAAGTGAAAAATTTCATTTTTTTCACTTTCACGGCACAAATGTGCCAGTCATCAAGGGGTCAATATCCTCACTGCCCCCTTTGTTAGATTCCTTGAGGGGTGTAGTTTCCAGAATGGGGTCACTTTTGGGGGTTTTTTCACTGTCTTGGCAACACAGGGCCTTTGTAAATGCGACATGGCATTCACCATCCATTTAGCCAAATGGCGCACCTTCCCTTAGGAGGCTTACCCTGCACCCGCATGACGCTTTATGTCCACTATGGGGTATTTCCGTACTTGGGGGAAATTGCTCTACACATTTTGTGTTTATTTATCTTTAATCCTTTGTGAAAATGAAAAAATAAAGACTAGATCAATGATTTAGTGTAAAAATTATAATACGAGTACGAAAATACCCCACATGTGGACATAATGTTCCATATGGGCACAGGGCAAGCCACCAAAGGGACAGAGCGCCATTTAGAGGTGGAATGGAGGATGGAGGTCATGTCGCAATTACAAAGCCTCTATGCTGCCAGGACAGTAGAAACCCCCATAAGTGACCCCATTCTAGAAACTACGCCCCTCAAGGAATCTAACAAGGTGTGCAGTGAGGATATGGACCCTACTGGTGACGGACACATATGTAGAACATGTGCTGGAAAGATGAAAAATACTATTTTTTTCATCTTCACAGCACTAATGTGGCCGCACTAGGGGTCTATATCTCCGCTGCCCCCCTTGTTAGATTCCTTACGGGGTGTAATTTCCAGAATGGGGTCACTTGTGGGGGTTTGTACTGTCCTGGCCGCACAGGGGCTTTCTAATTGAATCATGGCATCCTCTAATGGGAATGGGGGCCATGCCTATTTAGTTGGGGAAAAGGGGACAATTTTAATTAATTTGGTTGGTATTGGGCCAATTAGAAGTTTATAGGTTGAAAGGGACAAGAGTCCATCAAATTCAACCTGTGTTGATCAGAGGAAAGCAAAAAAACCCTCGTGAGGCAGAAAACAGTAGCCTCATCACAGGGGAAAAATTCCTTCCCGACTCCATAATGGCAATCAGAATAATCCTGGACCAATGTGACCCCTGAAATAGGAATAAGGGACAGAATTTAGATAATTAGAACTCCAATGACGTGTGGTACGCCTTGAAGCAATCCTTTATTCAGAGGCCGGGGTGATCAGGACAGGTGTCACACTGGTAAATGGTGTCCTTCCTGATCCCCCTTTTGTGGCACACTTGCACTTCTTTTGGGATCTCTCCTTTTTTCCAGTGGGGGACTTCACCTGGAAAATGTTGTCCTGTACGATACGGGGTCCTTCACATCCAGAAGCGCTGGGGCCCTCTCCATGGCTGCCGAATATCAGGGCTTTGATTACTGCTTCCTGGAATTCAAGGAATTTCCCCGGGTGGGCGGCACATCGGTACAACACAAAAGCGTTGTACATCGCTGTTTGTACCAGATGTACGGCCACCTTTTTGTACCACGTTCTTGTTTTTCACGTGGCGTTATATGGTTTGAGGACTTGATCTGAGAGATCAACTCCTCCCATATACTGATTGTAGTCTAGAATACAATCAGGTTTGTTTGCTTGTGGTACCACGTACAGTGACAGGGGTGACGCTATTCCTGTGAATTGTGGTCAGAATAAGGACATCGTGCTTGTCCTTATATCTGACAACAACATGTTTTCACAGGCATAGGCCTTGCAAGCACCCCTTCTCATCGTTTCTCTAACAGGGTGACTTGGTAGGCCTCTTTGATTTTTCGGATCGTGCCGCAAGCTACAGTAGCTCGGGCAGCGAGGGACCGAAACAGGGGGATGCTGGTATAAAAGTTATCACATACAGGTGATAAACCTTTATCCAGCAGTGGAAGATCAGTTCCCAAGCGATCTATCCCACTAACTCCGAGGATGGGGGGGCATTCTGGGGGCTGGATTGGGTGTCCCTACCCTCATATACTCTAAATCTATAAGTGTACCCTGAGGTACTCTCACAGAGTTTGTAGAATTTCACGCCAACCGTGATATCTACTGGGAAGGTACTGGCGGAAATGGAGTCTTCCTTTGAAGCTCAGGAGGGACTCATCTACTGAAATGTATTTCTCTGGGATATACACTCAGTAAATTTGGCTGAGAAGTGCTCTATGATCGGCCGTACTTTGTACAGTAGGTCATATGAGGGGTCATCTCGTGGGGGGCAACTTGCGTTATCATTATAACGCAAGAAATTTTAGGAGGTTTCGAATCGTACCCGTCCATGGCCATTCTGTAAAGTGGGGTATTATATATAATATCCCAACTCCAGTATTGCCGCATTGTGTTTTTTTTACTAGGCCCATGTGCAGCAGGAGCCCCCAAAATGTTGTAATTTCGGCTGCATCCACAAGGGTCCACGCCATGGGCCTAGCAAAAGAAGAGGAGGGGTTCTGGGCCAGGAATTGGTGCGCGTACAGATTTGTTTGCGCCACCGTCAAATTTACAAGGTCACCAGAGAAATAGAGCTTGAAAAAGTCTATTTCTATGAGACCTGTGGGGTTAACCTGGATTCCCGCCGTTGCCGTAAAGCCAGGAATCCAGGGCTGATGATTTTGGGGTTGGGGGACGGGGGTGGGATGGGATGACGTGTCTGGGGGGCAGGGGGCGGGATGGATGACTTGTCTGGGGGGGCAGGGGGTGGGATGGAATGACGGGGGGCAGCCCGAGGCGTCCTCCTTGGACGTCGTGGTGGATAATCATCATCACTGGATAATGATGCTGATGATGATGAATTGGAGGAATGAAGGATCCCCCCATTCATCCTCACTGGCTGTTTCGGTTTCAGAGGCGATAAGTGCGTACGCCTCTTCCACCGAAAACCGTTTCTGTGACATTTTTTATACGGGGATTGGGGTAGGGGGGGTATGGGGGTATGTAAATGTAATGTGGTGTAGTGGTGTAGTGTAAAACTTTATTAGATGTATTGTAATGTAATGTGGGGTAGTGTAGTGTGGTGTTTTGTGTTTTACGTGTTTTTCACAGTAAGGGGGGGGGGGGACCTACGTCAAAAAAAGAGTTGCTGATAAATGCCGCATTATGTGCGGTACTTATCAGCAACAGTGGCGTAGGATATAGAAGAAAAAGGGGGGGAAAAAGGGGGGGGGAAAACCCCTACGCCAAAAAAAGCATAGTGCTGATCAGCAGCGCACTTACGTGCGATGCTGATCAGTACTCAGCGGCGAAAGGCGCGCAAAAAAAAAAAAAAAAAAATTGAGGGAAAGAGACGAAGATACGAACGTTCCCGAATACCCGAGAGGCCGAACAAAGACGCCGAGAGAAGCGGACGCCACGGATCGCCGATTCGCCTCACCGCACCGGACACCGCGATCAGGTCTTGGCCGGCCAATAGCGGCGATCGGGGGGCTGGCACCGTGGCCACCCCCACTCTAAACACTAATGATGATTGGTACTGTCTCGGACAGCACCAATCATCATTAAATTCTGGGTCCCGGGTCACCGATGATCCGGGAAACGGGAAAATCACTGTAGTTGGCTGATTTCAATAAATCAGCCAATTACAGCGATCGTCGGCACAGGGGGGGTTAATCAACCCCCGTGCCGACAAGCTAAGGTGGTTGCTGTTAGTAACAGCAGCCATCATTACCCGATCGCCGTGTGTTTACGCGCAGCGGTCGGGTAAACATCGGGCGTAAATTTACGCCCTGGTGCGTTAAGTACCAGGCTGCAAGGGCGTAAATTTAAGCCTGATGTCGTTAAGGGGTTAAAGGTTAATACCCCAGAAGGCCATTTTAAATATCTTGTTATGCAATGCCCCGGCGGTCTTCAACATTTTGTAATTACATTTTTCGGGAACATTTAGGTCGCTTCCTTGTTGTTTATGGATGATAGTTTGATTTTTTTTCCCCCCGATTGGGCTTTCACATTATGCATGTCTGTACTGTAATGGAGCTTCTGGAGACAAAATAATCTTTGTGCCAAGTTGTCAAAAGTGCCAGTTCGGTATCCAGGAGGTCCATTTCTGAGTAAATTCATTACTATGGACCCACTCACGGTTGTAGCCATATTGAAAACTGGGCGCGACCCAATAACCTGAAGGCCTTACAAAGGTTTTTGGGTTTCGCCAATTATTATAGGAAGTTTATCAAAGGGTTCTTACTAATAGTCAAACCTCTTACGGATTTGACCAGAAAAGGGGCGGATCTGGTAAACTGGACCTCAGAGGCTACCAAGTCATTCAACAAACTTCGGAGGTGTTTCTCAGAGGCTCCAGTACTGGCTCAGCAGACTTTAAGGTCCTTTCATTGTAGAAGTGGATGCATCCAAGGTGGGGGTAGGAGCAATCTTGTCCCAGGGTTCAGACACTCTTACCAACCTTCAGCCTGTTGCCTATTTTTCGGAAGTTTTCTCAAGCTGAATGTAATTATGATATTGGCAACAGAGAATTACTGGCTATAAAAATAGCGTTTGATTAATGGAGGCACTTCTTAGAGGGTGCCAAACTTAAGGTGACAGTCCTTACTGATCATAGGAATCAGGAATACCTAGACAGTACTAAAGTCTCAGGCTCCATGGGCCTTGTTTTTTACTAGGTTCGACTTTGAAAATCACATATCGGCCTGGTTCCCGAAATGTCAAGACTGACGCCCTGTCTCGCAGCTTCGACATCAAGAGCTCTCCAAGAACCGCACCCCAATATGATTCCAAACCTTGATGTTGTTGTGTCAGTCTTGCAACTGGACTTGGTGACTCTGATCGCAGAGTCTCAGGCTTGGCATCCCATAATACTCTGGAGTCTCTCCTGTTGTGCTTCTGAATCTTCACCTCCGGGTCTGGAGGAGATCCATAGTTCAGTGTTGGATGGTCATCCAGGGGTGGAGGAACTTACTCTTGCGCTTTTACTCGTGGCCATCCTGGGCCCTGGACGTCAAGTCCTTTGTCGAGGCTTGTGAGACCTGTGCTTAGTCCAAGGTTCCCCGTAGGCCACCTGAGGGTCTCTTACATCCTCTGCCGGTCCTACGAGACCTTGGACGCACATCTATCGGATTTTATTACCGACCTGCCCCTATCTAAGGGTAAGACTGTAATTGGGTGGTCATATATAGATTCTCTAAGATGTGCCACGTCATTCCACTGTGTAAGCTGCCTAATGCTCATATGCTAGCAAGCTATTCATCAATCACATTCTGCTACTGCATGGTGTCCCGGAAAACATTGTTCCGACAGGGGTGTCCAGTTTGTGGCTAAATTTTGGAGGGAGTTTTGTGGCAGGTTTGGTACCTCCTTGTCCTTCTTGTCTACCTTCCATACACAGGATTAATGGGCAGACTGAGAGGATTAATCAGTCTTTAGAACAATTTCTGAGGTTTGTCGTGGCTAATGCTCAAGACAGATGGAGAGACTTTATTTCACTAGCTGAGTTTGCTCTTAACACCATGAACAACGTTCCATTAAGATGTTGCCGTGTTTTTGTAACTATGGTTTTAATTTCAGGTACTCATCCACTCATTCCGCCGAATCTGTGAACCCCCAGCTGAGGCGATTATATTCTAAACTGTGCACAGGTTTCGGCCCAAGCCCATCAGAGCTTGGTTTAAAGCCCAATAGTCATACTAAAAGCATGCTAATAAAAGACGCATATCTGGCCATCAATATGTACTAGGCGATAATGTCTGGCTCTCGACCAGGAAATCTGAGATTAAGGGTGCAATCAGGGAAACTGGGGCCCAATATATTGGGCCATATACCATTGTGGAGGTTATTAATCCTGTTACTTCAGATTAAAACTGCGGCGTCTCTCCACATTCATTGTGTATTTCATAAGTCTCTTGGAAAAGATATGTGCCGCCAGTGTCCCCATCGCCTCCCCCTGCTCCTTTGCATGCATGCTCTTTGCCTGGTTCGGCGATACCATGCACTAAAACCCTTCTAAGCCTGGTCCGGTGGATAAGGTCCTCAGGCCCCTCCTGAAGGGAGAGGTTATATCAGAAACTTAGCTGACTGCGCTCCAGCACCGCCTCCCCGTCCGGGGCCGAGTAATGTCACGGAGACCCTACGGCGTCCCTGTTTACCAGGGGTTGCCCCGGGCTCCGGTCACGTACGGCCGCCCAGCTGAGTGGTATAGTTCTCAGCTGAATGGTATCAGTACTCAGGCAGACGTCTCTGCCACTCGTTCTGCAGCACTGCAGCTGACTGTGGTCAGGACTCAGGAGTCCGGACTAATCACATTCTGGTCTGGGCTCCTGGTCCTGTATTTAAAGAGCCAGCGGTCATTCACTGATCGCTGGCTATTAGGTTTAACTCCTGGTCCCAGCTTTCCCTTTTCCCTATTCCTGCGTCTCCCTTCCTAATTCCCTTTGACTGCTCGACTTGTTATCTGACCTACCGCCTGACCCTTGACTATCCGATTGTATTGCTAATTTTGTACTGCGTTGCCCGTGTGGTTTTGGCTTGGCTTCTTCACCTTTCTCTATTGTGTTTGTCTGTCTGTCCTGCTTAGTGTTAAACATATACAGCGTAGGTAACACCTTCATGGTTGTCCACGGCCACCTAGGGCCAACTGAGGCAAGTAGGTAGGGACAGTAGGTGGGTTCAGACCCCAGGCCCACTGTCTTGTCGTGTCGGTTCCTTCCTGCCTGACACCAGAGTTAGCATTCATGATAGGTCTGCCCTCCTGGTCCCTGCAAAAATACAAAAACAAAACAAAAAACATAAAAAGAACTAACTAGTCAAAAAGATTTACCTTTGTGTTCAATAGCTTTCCCATGAACAAAGTCATTAACCAGGTCATCAGAAAAAACTAGTTTCTATTGGACAAAGATCCAATATTAGAGCATTGGCACTTTGTAAACCACTTGTCATCCACCGTAAAAATTGGACAATAGGCAATGCCCTCAGCATGACTAGAACTCAAACTAAAAAGGAGAACTGGCTTCAGCAAGCACTCCCTCAAGAGAATAAAAGGTGTGGCCAATGCCAGTGCTGCAGTCATATGCTGAGTACAGCATGAATCAATCTGGGTGGGTGCACGATTTTATAACTTGTAAGACAACCTTGTCTTATATGCTTATGTGTTCCTGTCACCACTGTTACATAGGGAAAAACAAAAGACCTTTATGAGTTCCGTTTTAGGAGCATCTATGTTCCATTAGGACAGGCAAGGGTGTCCCAAGATTGATCAAACATGTCCGCACAGTACATGGAGGCATCGGCAAAGTATTAAACTTTATAGGATTGGAAAAAAGTTATGTCCCTGTATATGGAGGTGATCAGCATTGCTTACTTTCAAGAAAGAAATGAAATAGATCTCTAAACTAAATGTGCTAGATCTCCTGGGTATGTATAAACGCAATGATTTTAATGTGTTCTTGTGACTTGCAATATGTTGTTTTAACTGTGCACATATCACTGTACTCCCTATCCTATTTAAGAGCACCTCCCCTTAAGGTCATGAACTCCTAGACAGAAGAAAGGCAAACACCCACGCCTAAAAAAAAATTGTTACAGGATGTGCACTATACCTACGTTTATGCCTCCCTATGTGTGAAATAAACTGAACATCTTCACTACAACTGGGTGAGTTCCAGATTTACCAACTTACCTCATAAAAAAGAAAATAAATCATTAAAACTTTACGTAGGACATCTTTCCTTTTTCGCAATAGAAGAGAACAGGTCTTTGTCAAAAAAAAAAAAAAAAAAAGAAGAAGAAGAAGCTTTTCAAACTTTCACTCATCTTGGTAGGAACACGTGAATAATCTTTCCTGGGAACAATTTGTCACAATGTACTAAATGTGCCTCTGGCGGTTTCCTGTGACAATAACATCAGAAACAGTTATTACTATTCTCAGTATTAGATTTATAGTTAAAGAAAATTGTGTGAAGTTCCTCATTTGTTTATACAACTAACAAAAATGACAATTAGGGATGAGCGAAGCGATTGCGAAATTTCGCATTGCGAAGTGAATATTACCCAATTTGCTTCAAAAATTCATCAACATTGCGGCTGTCCCTGTTGGCATACAGTTATATAGTTACTATGGGAGAAAGGGATTATTCTTTCTCCCATAGAATAAGGTAAAAATTGCTACTCAGCAGCTCTGTGTAGTCCCCGCCCCTTCTCTCTACACAGTTCCCGCCTGTTGAAACAGACGGCACTCTGGCTGTAGATAGCGAGGAGAGAGGAGCAGGGAGAGTGAGCTCATAGAAGAGATAGGGAAAGGATAGAAAAGGGCAGTTTAGGTAGTTGAGTTGGGGATAGTACATGTCTGTGGGTGTTTTGGAAGCTATTACTATTCACTGTGTATCTAAGAAAACAGTGTCTAAAGTGAATCCAATGTGTGGCTACATAAAAAAAGGTGACTGTTCTAGAGCCTTCTTGTCATGAAAGCGCTGGACCGAGGTGGAGAACAGGACAAGACAGTGAGCTCTAGCCACTAGAGTCCACCTTCTGTCCCTACCTACCTGTCTCAACGGTCCTAAAACAGCCGCGGACAACCACGATGGCAGTCCCTACACTTATAAAGTGTAAACACAGAACAGGACAGACAAAACAAACACAATAAGCCAGAGAAGACAATCAGGGTGAGCAACGTTGGGCGGCAAAAGTACAAAATCAAGATCCAAAAGAATAGTCAAAGTCAGGCGGGTAATGTCAGGACAGGCGGCAAAACAGGGAAGTCAGGAAACAAAGCCAAAGGTCAGAAATGCACAGACAATAACAGAGATAAAAGCTTTAGCAGAGTATAACTGCAGGGAAATGAGGAGCTAGCTGATATTTATCGGGATCAGGGACTGGGGTCCGGCAGCTGATTGGATCAGCCCTGATCTTAGCACCCAGCTCAGCTGGACAGGCCTAAAGAAGGATTAACCCCAGCACTGCCAGAGTGTAACAGGCAATGCAGGTGTGGCTGGGAAGCTAAGACAGCATTCAGACAGATGCAAATAAAAAAACAACCATAGGCTCAGTGCTTCCTCGGTTGCCCAGCACGGACCGAGGAGCGCAAAGTCACATTCCTGACACCTCTAGGGCTAAGACATTGCCCTGATGGGGCTTCCCCTTTACAATGTCAAATGCTGCCCTGTGAGAAAGATTCATTTTATGCCACTGATCCACTGACGTCCAATGATGCCTGTGATGCCCGCTATTTTAGCAATGACCACAGCTGTACAGGGACAAAAATTAGTTTACGCCGCTGATCCACTGATGTCCACTGCTGTCCATGGCGGAAACTGAAGGATTGACAGGCCAATTGACATTTTTTAAAAAATAGACATTTTTTCAACTTTTGACACTGTCTCAGCAACATGGGGTGAAAAATTCACCTTTTTTAATAGTCCCCACTATTGTAGCTACTATAGTTTAACTGCTTTAAATAAAATTCGGTTACATGTAATTCGCGAAAATTCACGAACTTTGCGAAACAAATTTCGAGTGATTCGCTTATCGCTAATGACAATGCCTTTGGTTTTGTCTGCATTAAAGTGAAAGAGTGATACTCCCCTCTCATAGCCAGAATCAGGGCCATATATACAGCTTATGCTGCCCTAGATTTTTTTTTTCATGTAAATCTTTCACAAACACAACAAAAAGTTACATGTGGATTTTCGTTTTAGATTCATGGTGGCTCTCATCACAGTAAACAAAAAGTAGTGAAATCAATTATAAATCCACAACATAAAGGGTGGCTGCAGCTGGAAAATCTTCTGATTTTAGTGCTGCCCCCCTCCAATTGTGCTGCCCTAGACACAGGACCACACGTTTCTAATGGCAAATACAGCCATGCCCAGAATGCAAGCAAAGAATGATGCAGATGGTAAGCCCTCTCTAGATTGTAAGCCCTTATGGGCAAGGTTCTCTATCCCTGTTTACCAGCCTGTCATTTATTTTACTCATGTTGTATTCTTGATTTTCTGTTCCATTCTGTATGTTAACCCCTTAACGACGCATTACGGGTATACCCGTCATGCGGCCGTTAAGGGCAACAAAGAGGGCTCCAGCGTGAACCCTCTCTGCAGCCCACGGTCCCCAGTTTCTATGTGCAGCCAGGGACCGCGGGTATTAGCCGCCGTGGCCGAACTCCGCGACCGGCTAATTAAACTATTCAAATGCAGCTGTCAAGCTGACAGCTGCATGGGATAGTGACTGTGGACCTTCTACCTGGGTCTAGTGGAGATCTCCCCGTTCTAATGAGCCAGACGGAGCTCAGCATCGGAATGACGCTGATCCCGGCTCTGCAATCTATTCAGATAGTCTGCACCAGACCATTATAATAGAGCACCGATCTGACGGATCGGTGCTCTGTTATATACACAGCATTGATCTCAATGGGAGATCAGTGCTGTGTATATAGAAGTCCCCCAGGGGGCTTCATATTACTGTATGTAAAAAATTAATAAAGTGTTTTTATTATAAATTACCCCCTCCCTAATAAAAGTCCAAATCACCCCCTTTTCCCATGTTATAAATAAAAATAAATAAATAAAACATGTGTTGGCATCGCCGCGTGCATAATCGCCAAAATCTTAATTTATTTAATTCATAATCCCTCACGGTAAACGCGCGTAAGCGCAAAAAAATTCCAAAGTGCAAAATTGTGCATTTTTGGTTGCATTAAATTCAGAAAAATTGTAATAAAAAGCGATCAATAAGTTGCATATGTGCACTCAATACCGAAATAAAGAACACATCATGGCTCAAAAAATGACACCTCACACAACCCCATGGATCAAAGGATAAAAGTGATATAAGCCTGAGAATTGAGCGATTTTAAGGAATGTTTATTTTCTGTAAAGGCTTTAATTTTTTACGAGCCATCAATTAATATAAAAAGTTATGCATGTTACATACCATTTTAATCTACGACTTAAGGAAGATATACTGTATAACATGACAGTTTTCCCAAAGAAAAAGAATTCCATTTTTTTTTTTCAATGTCACTGCAAAAATATATTTTTTCTGGTTCACAGCATATTTTATGCAAAAATTCAGCCTGTCATTGCAAAGTACAATTAGTGACGCAAGAAATAAGGGTTCATGTGGGTCTGTAGGTGTAAGAATGCAACTGCTATGGCCTTATATACACAAGGAGGAAAAAACAAACAAGCAAAACGAAAATTAGCCCAGTCCTTAAAGGGTTAATCCCTTATCATATGTTAAATGATCTAACATAATGGGCGACAACAACAAGAACAACAAAAACACTCTTAGATCATGTGGATCCCTTTCCCATAGCCATTGTCTTGTAGCTGTCCTAGTTTACTAACAACAAAACACATTAGAACTGTAGTCTGGTCATGATACAATCATGGTGACCATTCTGAATAGAACTGACTGCTGAGCTGTTGCATTGGTTATAGATTACTAGAGATGAGCGATGGTATTCAATCGAAAACTGGGATATTCGAAAGATTCGAATTCAATGGATTAGTGTGACGAATACGCGGGAAACATTCGAAAGCCCTCCCATCGACTTGGCGCTTTTTTTAATTCAAACACTATTCAGAGAGGCCGTAGGGACCCTGGGAGTATGCACGCAGCCTTAAAACAGCATCTACCCTCATTGGATGCTGAACCACATGACTCGAATATTTAATAATTGACTTCCCGCCTCTTGACCGCAGATGAGCTTTCAACCTAGCCAGGGAGAGATCTTTGAGCAGGAGAGAAAACGTTTTAGTGGCGTTTTGGTTAGGCAGGATTACTACTGAACCCAAAAGTCCTTTTCAGGGCTAATATCCAGCGAAAAAGGTATCCTTGAATCCAAAGCACTTCTCAGTGCTAAGACATGGATAACATAAGAGCAGCAGCAGCAGCAGCAGCAGCAGCAGCTGTATTCATTCCAATACCCTGTATGTTCAAGTGACTTATAGTGTCCTGGTTAAGCCCACTAAGGCCAGGTAAACGTTATACATATTGTGCCAGTAGCCCATTAAAAGGCAAGTGATACCTATTAGGCCAGTTGCCAATAAAAGGCAAGTGATACCTATTGTGCCAGTTGCCCACTAAAAGGCAAGTGATACCTATTGTGCCAGTTGCCTAGTAAAAGGCAAGTGATATATTTGTGCCAGTTCCCCAGTAAAAGGCAAGTAGTGATACCTTTTGTGCCAGTTGCCCATTAACCCCTTAGTGACCGCCGATACGGCTTTCTACGGCGGTCACTAATGGGCCTTATTCTGCTGCCATCAGCTTTTTACGGCGATGGGCAGAGAATAAGGCTGCGGGGCCGGGACGGCCCCCACCCCATCCCCCCGGCTAACGGAGGTAGTGAGGGGTTGGGGCAGTGTGTGAGGTCCGTCCCGGCCCCCCCCCTTACCGACGATCGCCGCTATTAACGTTATAGCGGCGGCCGTCGGTAAAGAGGATTACCGGTGCCGCCGCCACCTTTCATCTCCCCCCGCCGTGAATCTACGGCGGGGGGAGATGAAATAGTGTATATCAGACCCCAGATCAGACCCCCCTGTGCCCCGATAACTAACCCCCCTCCCCTGGCGGCCATCATTTCCAAGATGGCCGCCGCCATCGCTGTGAACCGACTAACGTCGGTTCACAGCGATTAAAAAGTTAAAATGAATGAAAGCCCCATGCTCTCCGCCACCGGAGGTAGCGGAGAGCATGGGGCAGTCATCGGGGACCCGCCTGTGGGGTCCCGGTACAAGCGATCAACGGTATATACTATATACCGCTGATCGCTTGTGCCATGTGCTCCCGGCACTTTTTATCCCCTGTCACCATAAATGATTGGTGACAGGGGATAAAAAGTGATGTCCCCCACACCCCAAGTCGCCCCCCACCACCCCTGTCACCCCCGTCCCGAGTCACCCTCCCTTCCCCATATACTCACGGATCCACGGAGCTCCTTCCTCCTCGACGTCCTGCTGGTTATGAAGTGCGCATGCGCTTCACAACCAGCCAAGCTCTGAAAATTTAAAGTGACAGAGACCAATTTGGTCTCTGTCACTGAACTATGATTACTGTGATAGAAAATATCACAGTAATCATAGTAATACAGTGAAAATGAATGTATAAAGTACAAAAAGTGACAAACATACAAAAAAAATAAAACACAACTTTTTTTATTCTAGTAATAATTGCAGTTTACTCCCAAATTACCCTAACCCCTCCCCAGATTACCCGTAACCACCGCACGTTGCCCGTAACCACCGCACGTTGCCCGTAACCACCGCACGTTGCCTGTAACCACCGCACGTTGCCCGTAACCACCGCACGTTGCCCGTAACCACCGCCACGTTGCCCGTAAACCACCGCAAATTGGCAGTGAACCCCTCCAGATTGCCCGTAACCACCCCAAATTACATGTACCCACCCCAGATACCTATAAGCACTTCAGTTTATCAGTAACAATCCAGATTGTCTGTAACCCTTCCAGGTTGCACATAACCCCCCAGGTTCCCCGTAATCATGCTAGATTACATGTAACCCCCCCAGATTGCACGTAACCACCGCGCGTTGCCTCTGACCACGCCAGATGCCTCTGACCACGCCACGATGCCTCTGACCACGCCACGATGCCTCTGACCACGCCACAATGCCTCTGACCACGCCACGATGCCTCTGACCACGCCACGATGCCTCTGACCACCGCACGTCGCCTATGACCACCACACGTCGCCTCTGACCACCACACGTCGCCTCTGACCACCACCACGTCGCCTCTGACACCCCCCAAATTGCCAAAGACCCCCTCCAGATTGCGGTGCCATGTCAGATTACAGGTACCCATCCCAGATTGCCTATAAGAACTTCAGTTTATCCATAACCACCCCACATTGCCCGTAACCACCCCACGTTGCCCGTAACCACCCCAGATTGTCTGTAAAGCACAGCAGGTTGCCCGTAACCAGCCCACGTTGCCTGTAACCACCCCAGATTGTCTGTAAGCACTGCAGGTTGCCCGTAACCACCCCACGTTGCCCGTATCCACCCCAGATTGTCTGTAAGCACTGCAGGTTGCCGTAACCACCCCACGTTTCCGTAACCATCCCAGATTGTCTGTAAGCACAGCAGGTTGCCCGTAACCAGCCCACGTTGCCCGTTACCAGCCCACGTTGCCCGTAACCAGCCCACGTTGCCTGTAACCAGCCCACGTTGTCTGTAACCAGCCCACGTTGCCTGTAACCAGCCCACGTTGCCTGTAACCACCCCACGTTGCCGTAACCACAGCAGGTTGCCCGTGACCACCACACGTTGCCCATAACCACCACACGTTGCCCGTAACCACCCCGCGTTGCCTGTAACCACCCCACGTTGCCTGTAACCACAGCAGGTTGCCCGTGACCACCCCATGTTGTCCGTAACCACCCCAGATTACCTGTAACCACCTCAGGTTGCCCATAAAAACCACCCTGGTTGCCCGTAACCACCCCACATTACCTGTAATTTCATTTTTTTTTATTTTATTTTAGTAACTGCGCTATTCTAATAACCATTACTAGCTGCGGTTTGCTCCTGGAAATTGGCGCTCCTTCCCTTCTGAGCCCTGCTGTGTGCCCATACAGTGGTTTATGCCCACATATGAGGTACATTTTTACTCAGGAGAACCTGCGTTACAGATTTTGGGGTGAATTTTCTCTTCCTGTCCTCGTCAAATTGAGAAATTTCAAACTAAACCAACATATTATTGGAAAAATTCGAGGTTTTTCATTTTTACTGGCCAATTTTGAATACTTTCCTCTAATACCTGTGGGGGTAAAAATGGTCACCACACACAAGATGAATTTTTTGAGGGGTGCTCTTTCCAAAATGTGGGACTTTGGGGGAATCTATTCTGCTGACACTACAGGGGCTCTGCAAACGCACCTGGCGCTTCAGAAACTTCTTCAGAAAAATCTGCACTGAAAATGCTAATTGGCGCTCCTTCCCTTCTGAGCCCTCCTGTGTGCCCATGCAGTGGTTTATGCCCACATATGGGGTACCGTTCTACTCAGGAGAACCTGCTTTACATATATTGGGGTGACATTTCTCTCCTGTTCCTCGTGAAATTGAGAAATTTCAAACTAAAGGAACATATTATTGAAAAACTCGAATTTTTCCATTTTACTGTCTACTTTTGAATATTTCCTCAAACACCTGTGGGTCAAAATGCTCACCACACCCCAAAATAAATTCTTTGAGGGGTGCACTTTCCAAAATGTGAGTGACTTATTGGAGATTTTACTCTGTGGACACTACAGGGGCTCTGCAAACGCACCTGGCACTCGGAAACTTCTCAGCAAAATCTGCATTGAAAAAGCTAATTGGCGCTCCTTCCCTTTTGAGCCCTCCTGTGTGCCCATACAGTGGTTACGCCCAATATGGGGTACCATTGTACTCCAGGAGAACCTGCGTTACAAATTTTGTGGTACTTTTTCCTCTTGTTCCTCGTGAAATTGAGAAATTTCAAACTAAAAGAACATAATATTGGAAAAATTTGAGTTTTTCATTTTACTGTCTACTTTTAAATACTTTCCTCTAATACTGTGGGTTCAAAATGGTCACCACACACCAAGATGAATAATTTGAGGGGTGCACTTTCCAAAATGGAGTGACTTATGGCGAGATTTTACTCTTCTGGCACTACAGGGGCACTGCAAACGCACCTGGCGCTCGGAAACTTCTTCAGCAAAATCTGCATTGAAAAAGCTAACTGGCGCTCCTTCCCTTCTGAGCCCTCCTGTGTGCCCATGCAGTGGTTTATTGCCCACATATGGGGTTACCATTGTACTCAGGAGAACCTGCGTTACAAAATTTTGGGGTACTTTTTTCCTCTTGTTCCTCGTGAAATTGAGAAATTTCAAAACTAAACGAACATATTATTGGAAGAATTCGAGTTTTTCATTTTTACTGTCTTCTTTTGAATACTTTCCTGTAATACCTGTGGGGTCAAAATGGTCACCACACACCAAGATGAATTCTTTGAGGGTTGTACTTTCCAAAATGGGGTGACTTATGGGGGGTTTTCTCTCTGCTGACACTACAGGGGCCACTACAAACGCACCTGGCGCTCAGAAACTTCTTTAGCAAAATCTGCATTGGAAAAGCTAATTGGCGCTCCCTTCCTTCTGAGCCCTGCTGTGTGCCCATACAGTGGTTTACGCCCACATATGGGTACCGTTGTACTCAAGAGAACCTGCATTACAAAATTTTGGGGTGCTTTTTGTCTCATATTCCTTTTGAAAATGAGAAACTTTAATCTAAACGATATATTATTGGAAAATTTAAATTTTCAATTTTTTTACTGCCTAATTGTGAATACTTTCCTCAGCCCCTGTAGGGTTAAAATGCTCATTTATACCCCTAGATTAATTCTTTAAGGTGTGTAGTTTCCAAAATGGGGTCACTTATGGGGGTTTTCAGGATACCAGACTTCTAAATCCATTTAAAAAAAGAACTGGTCCTAAAAAAAAAATCAGTTTCACGAAATGTGATAATTTGCTGATAAATTTCTAAGCCCCATAACACCCTAAAAAAGTAAAATATGTTTACCAAATTATGCCAGAATAAAGAAGACATATTGGTCATGTGACTTAGTAACTAATTATATGTGCTATGACTTCTTTTTTTAGAAGCAGAGAATTTCAAAGTTCATAAAATGCAAATTTTTTTAATTTTTCATGATATTTTGATGGTTTTCACAAAAAACACACAAAGTAGTGACCAAATTTTGCCACTAAAATAAAGTGCCATATGTCACGAAAAAACAATCTCAGAATCGCTAGCATAAGTTAAAGCATCACTGAGCTATAAGAGCATAAGTGAGACAGGTCAGATTTTTAAAAATTAGCCTGGTCATTAAGGCCCAAACTAGCTGCAGCACAAAGGGGTTAAAAGGCAAGTGATACCTATTGTGCCCGTGTCCTAGTAAAGGAAAGTGATATCTATTGTGCCAGTTGCCAGAGTAAAAGGCAAGTGATATCTATTGTGCCCAGTTGCACATTAAAAGGCAAGTGATACATATTGTGCCAGTTGCCCATTAAAAGGCAAGTGATACCTATTGTGCCAGTTGCCCATTAAAAGACAAATGATACCTATTGTGCCGTTGCCTAGTAAAAGGCAGGTGATATATTTTGTGCCAGTTGCCCAGTAAAAGCAAGTGATACCTTTTGTGCCATTTGCCCATTAAAAAGGCAAGTGATACCTTTTCTGCAGTTGCCCAGTAAAGGCAAGTGGTCTATTGTGCCAGTTGCCCAGTAAAAGGCAGGAGATGTCTAGTGTGCCAGTTGCCCATTAAAAGGCAAGTGATACTATTGTGCCAGTTGTCCATTAAAAGGCAAGTGATATCTATTTGCCATTGTCCCGGTAAAAGGCACGTGATACCTATTTAGCGAGTTGCCCAGTAAAAGGCAAGTGATAACTATTGTGCCAGATGCCCAGTAAAAGGCAAGTGATACCTATTGTGCCAGTTGCCCATTAAAAGGCAAGTAATACCTATGTGCCAGTTGTCATAAAACGTGAGTGATACCTATTGTGCCAGTTGCCTAGTTAAAGGCAAAGTGATACTTATTGTGCCAGTTGCCCAGTAAAAGGCATGTCATATCTATTGTGCGAGGTGCCTAGTAAAAGGCAAGTGATACCTATTTTGCCAGTTGCCCACAATAAAAGGCAAGTGTTATTTATTGTGCCAGTTGCCCCGCAAAAGACAAGTTATACCTATTGTACCAGTTGCCCAGTAAAGGGCAAGTAAAAACTATTGTGCCAGTTGCCCAGTAAATAGCAAGTGATACCTATTGTGCGAGTTGCTAGTAAAAGGCAAGTAATATCTATTGTGCCAGTTTGCCTAGTAAAAGGCAAGTGATACCTAATGTGCCCGTGTCCTAGTAAAAGGGAAGTTGATATCTATTGTGCCAGTTGCCCATTAAAAGGCAAGTGATACCTATTGACAGTGGCCCATTAAAAGGCAGTGATACCTATTGTGCCGGTTGCCCATAAAAAGGCAAGTCATACCTAATTGTGCCAGTGCCCAGTAATGGCAAGTGAAAACTATTTGGTAGTTGCCCAGTAAAAAAGTGCAAGTGATGTCTACTGTGTCTGTTGCCCTTTAAAGGGCAAGTGATACCTATTGTGCCAGTTGCCCAGTAATAGAAAAGTAATATTTATTATGCCAGTTGCCCAGTAAAAGACAAGTTATATCTATTGTACCAGTTGCCCAGTGAAAGGCAGGTGATACTATAGTTTCCAGTTGCCTAGTAAAAGGCAAGTAATATCTATTGTGCCAGTTGCCTCGTAAAAGGCAAGTGATACCTATTGTACCCGTGTCCTAGTAAAAGGGAAGTGATATCTATTGTGCCATTTGCCCAGTAAAAGCAAGCGATAACTATTGTGCCATTTGCCAGTAAAAGGAAGTGATATCTATTGTGCCAGTTGCCATTAAAAGGCAAGTAAATGATTGTGCTAGTTGCCTAGTAAAAGGCAAGTGTATCTATTGTGCCAGTTGCCTTAAAAAAGGCAAGTGATAACTATTGTGCCATTTGCCCAGTAAAAGACAAGTGATATCTATTGTGCCAGTTTCCCAGGAATAAGGCAAGTTGTGCCAGTGGCCTTGTAAACGGCAAGTGATATCTATTGTGCCAGTTTCCCAGTAAAAAGCAAGTGATACCTATTGTGGCAGTTGCCTAGTAAAAGGCAAGTGATATCTATTGTGCCAGTTGCCCATTAAAAGGCAAATGATACCTACTGTGCCTGTTGCCTAGCAAAAGGCAAGTGATACCTATTGTGTCAGTTGCCCAGTTAAAGGCAAGTGATGTCTTTTGTGCCAGTAGCCAAGTAAAAGGCAAGTGATACTTTTTGTGCCAGTTGCACATTAACAGGCAAGTGATACCTATTTTGCCAGTTGCCCAGTAAAAGGCAAGTGATACCTACTGTGCCAGTTGCCTAGTAAAAGGCAAATAATACCTATAGTGCCAGTTTTCCTTGTAAAAACACAACTGATAACTATTGTGCCAGTTGCCCATTAAAAGGCAAGTGATACATATTGTGCCAGTTTGCCCAGTAAAAGGCAAGTGATGCCTATTGTGCAAGTTGCCTAGTAAAAGGCAAGTTATAAATATTGTACCAGTTGCTCAGTAAAAGGCAGGGTGATACCTATTGTGTCAGATGCCTAGTAAAAGGCAAGTGATTATGTATTATGCCAGTTGCTTAGAAAAAGGCAAGTGATACCTATTGTGCCAATTGCCTAGTAAAAGGCAAGTGATATCTATTGTGCAGTTACCCAGTAAAGGTAAGTGATACTTATTGTGCCAGTTTGCCAATGAAGGGCAAGTGATACCTATTGTGACAGTTGCCCCCTAGTAAAAGACAAATGATATCTATTGTGCCAGTTACCCAGTAAAAGGCAGTGATACCTATTGTGCCAGTTGCCGATTTAAAAGGCAAGTAATGCCTATTGTGCCAGTTGCCTAAGTAAAAGACAAGTGATACTATTGTGCCAGTTGCCTAGTAAAAGGCAAGTGATATCTATTGTGCCAGTTGCCCATTAAAAGGCAAGTGGTACCTATTGTGCCAGTTGCCCAGTAAAAAGGCAAGTGATATCTATTGTGCCAGTTGCAAAGTAAAAGGCAAGTGATAACTATAGTGCCAGTTGCCTAGTAAAACACAAGTGATACCTATTGTGCCAGTTGCCCATTAAAAGGCAAGTGATACATATTGTGCCCAGTTGCGTATTAAAAGGCAAGTGATACCTTTTGTGCCAGTTGCTGATTAAAAGGCAAGTGATGCCCTATTGTGCCAGTTGCCTGGTAAAAGGCAAGTGATAACTATTGTACAAGTTGCCGATTAAAAGGCCAAGTGATACCGATTGTGCCAGTTGCCCATTAAAAAGGCAAGTGATACCTATTTTGCCAGTTGCCTAGTAAAAGGCAAGTGATATCTATTATGCCAGTTGCTTAGAAAAAGGCAAGTGATAACTATTGTACAAGTTGCCGATTAAAAGGCAAGTGATATCTATTGTGCCAGGTGCCATTAAAAGGCAATGATACCTATTGTGCCAGTTGCCAATTAAAAGGCAAGTGATACCTAGTGTGCCAGTTGCCTAGTAAAAGACAAGTGATCTATTGTGCCAGTTGACCAGTAAAAGGCAAGTGTGATACCTATTGTGCCAGTTGCCAATTAAAAGGCAAGTAATGCCTATTGTGCCAGTTGCCTAGTAAAAGGCAAGTGATACCTATTGTGTCAGTTGCCTAGTAAAAGGCAAGTGATATCTATTGTGCTAGTTGCCCAATAAAAGGCAAGTGGTACCTATGTGCCCAGTTGCCCAGTAAAAGGCAAGTGATACTATAGTGCCTGTTGGCCTTGTAAAACGCAAGTAATATCTATTGTGTCAGTTGCCCATTAAAAGGCAAGTGATACATATGTGCCAGTTGCATATTAAAAGGCAAGTGATACCTATTGTGCCAGTTGCGATTAAAAGGCAAGTGATATCTATTTTTGCCAGTTTCCCAGTAAAAGACAAGTGATATCTATTGTGCCAGTTGCCGATTAAAAGGCAAGTGATGCCTATTGTGTCAGTTGCCTAGTAAAGGGCAAGTGATAAACTATTGTACCAGTTTGAACAATTAAAAGGCAAGTGATACCTATTGTGCCAGTTGCCTAGTAAAAGGCAAGTGATATCTATTATGCTAGTTGCTTAGAAAAAGGCAAGTGAAACCTATTGTGTCAGTTGCCTAGTAAAATGCAATTGATATCTATTGTGCAGTTGCCCATTAAAGGCAAGTGATACCTATTGTGCCAGTTGTCAATTAAAAGGCAAGTGATACCTATTTTGCCATTTGCCTGGTTAAAGATAAGTGATATCAATTGTGCCTGTTGCCCAGTGAAAGGCAAGTAATGCCTATTGTGCCAGTTGCCTAGTAAAAGACAAGTGATATCTATTGTGCTAGTTTGCCAGTAAAGGCAAGTGATAACTATTGTGCCATTTGCCCAGTAAAAGTCAAGCGATAACTATTGTGCCATTTGCCCAGTAAAAGCAAGTGATACCTATTTTGCCATTTGCCTGGTTAAAGATAAGTGATATCAATTGTGCCTGTTGCCCAGTGAAAGCAAGTTATACCTATTGTGCCAGTTGCCAATTAAAAGGCAAGTGATACCTTTTGTGCCAGTTGCCCATTAAAAAGGCAAGTAAAACCTATTGTGCCAGTTGCCCATTAAAAGGCAAGTGATATCTGTTGTGTCAGTTGCCCAGTAAAAAGCAAGTGATACCTATTGCGGCAGTTGCCTAGTAAAAGGCAAGTGATATCTATTGTGCCGTTGCCCATTAAAAGGCAAATGATACCTATTGTGCCTGTTACCAAGTAAAAGGCAAGTGTATACCTATTGTGTAAGTTGCCCAGTAAAAGGCAAGTGATATCTATTGTACCAGTAGCCAAGTGAAGGCAAGTGATACTTTTTGTGCCAGTTGCACATTAAAAGGCAAGTGATACCTATTTTGCCAATTGCCCAGTAAAAGGCAAGTGATACCTACTGTGCCAGTTGCCTTGTCAAAAGGCAGTAATAGCTATAGTGCCAGTTGCCTTGTTAACGCAAGTGATACCTATTGTGCTAGTTTCCCATTTAAAGGCAAGTGATACATATTGTGCCAGTTGCGTATTAAAAGGCAAGTGATACCTATTGTGCCAGTTGCGTATTAAAAGGCAAGTGATATCTATGTGTGCAGTTGCCCAGTAAAAGGCAAGTGATACCTATTGTGCCAGTTGCCAATGAAAAGGCAAGTGACGCCCTATTTTGCCAGTTGCCTAGTAAAAGGCAAGTTATAACTATTGTACCAGATGCCCAGTTAAAAGGCAAGTTTTATCTGTTGTGTCAGTTGCCCAGTAAAAAGCAAGTGACACCTATTGTGGCAGTTGCCTAGTAAAAGGCAAGTGATATCTATTGTGCCAGTTGCCCATTAAAAGGCAAATGATACCTATTGTGCCAGTTGCCCAGTAAAAGGCAAGTGATACCTATTGTGCCAGTTGCCCATTAAAAGGCAAGTGATAACTATTTTGCTAGTTGCCCATTAAAAGGCAAGTGATACTTTTTGTGCCAGTTGCACATTAAAAGGCAAGTGACACTTTTTGTGCCAGTTGCACATTGGGGCTATGTTCACACTGCGTTTATTATGTCCGATCGTATTGCAAAACGCTAATGTACTGCAGTATATTTGAGTTTGCTGCGTACAATGCAAAGTATACGATATACGGCTGCACAGTGCACACTACGTATGAGGTGACGGCCCGATATTATACGTTGGCGTGAAAAATGGAACCAGACCATTTTTTTCGTCCCAAAGGTCCAGATTCAGCGGATTTCATTTGAATAAGCAATGTGGACCAGCCTTCGGTTTAAAAGGGCCAGGTAATGGGCTTGATTGACACACGTCCGAGGGTGTACGGATCCATAACGATGTCACGGCAAGGAGCGGATCGTGGTGGTGCGTCGTGGTGTTGCTTGTGGCCGACGTGTGTCTTGGCAGAGGGACATTGATGTCCCAACGCTGATAGCTGAGTAAGGTTTTTATTCACAGTGACTTCTAGATACCTATATATTATATATGTTTAGAAAATGTCAACTTGTGCAAAAAAGTGTCTTACTCTTAGCAATCGGCAGATAATGTATAAAATATTATCTGTAACGAATTGAATTTCAAATTTTTCATATTTTTTTTTTTTTGCCCTTGGGTCACAAAACGCTTTAACTTACACCTATTCTAAGTGTCTATAAAATGCTATGTGTGAATATATCCCAAAAGCAAACATGTTCTTTCTTTGGCTCTGTTCCACACATAGTATTGTTGGCCTGATGATTGTGTCCGAGCCGAAGGACAAACAAACTTTTATGTTCCATGTTGTTGACGTTAGTAACCGTACGTCATTATGTATTTCATAATCATTATAAATACTTTAAATTGTCAGCCTTTATAGCTTTATCAGACACTATGTATTTCTGATTACTATAATGATTGTAAAAATCATTACAAATAACTGTGTGTGAACATAGCGGTTGGCCAATGTTATTTTTCAACACTACTGGTGTCGACCCCCCCCCCCCCAAAAAAAAAACACAAAAAAAAAAAAAAAAAAAACGTTGTAGTGTAATTGTAGCCTGTGGCTTGCTGCTTAGCTAGCCTGCTTGGCACATGTGTTGACGCACGTGTTTGACTAAATGTATCAAGATTAATCGATTATGTATAAAATAAATACTGTCATTTTGAGCCTATTGTGGACTCATAATTATTGTGATTTAAAACACCAAGCCATTAATGAATTGTTTACAGACAAATGTTATAATATTTTGAAGTGACAGACAAGAGTCCAAGCAGGCCTTTAGGTTCTGGCTCTTGGCTCAGTGGTTAGGCTGTGTTCCTTACATTACACATGTTGGTAATTTCTAATCCCAACAGCACTCTATGTTTCCAATATTTATCAATGTAATTTTTGAATGTTATTATTAGATACATATAGACACATAGCGATGTGAAGTCAGATGGAGGTGTGTATTGAATAAGTAATTTATATATTTTGTTCAGGTGCGGGTCCGTCCATATATGTGGGATTTGCGCCAGGCTATCACGACGCCAGCGTCGCGACAGGCGTGGGAGGAGATAGCGGCCCATGGTGGTCCCACAGTGGGGAGAGTTGATGGACTGAGCAGATGAGAATGGGTATTTATTTATTATTATCATTCTTTATTTTAGTTAGTTTAAAATAATGCACTCTATGCACTAAATTTTTTATTTATTTATTTATGATTAACCTTGTCCCTTTTTTTGTCTTTTGTCAGTCCGAGGGGGGAGACCGTTGGAAGAGCATGCGGGACCAGTACCACCACGAGGTCCGGCTGCAGGAGAGGGGTGGGGAGTCTCCCTCTATGCGCTATGCGGAGCTGCTGGACTTGTGTCCCTAGCCGCAGTCTGCTGTGAGTAAGTATAAATTTGCTTCATTACTCTAATGTATATAGTATCAAAATATCTCATTGATGATTGTGAAGCTTTGATGTCCATATTGTCTACAAACTAATTATTGGGATCTTGAGCTGAGACTGCTCCATACTCTGTGTGTCAAGCTGATATCATCAACTGCCATCACCATCCACACTCTGCTTATGTAAATATTTTACAGGTAATGGCAAGAACCCTACAAATTAATGTATATTCGCCCAAACATACACAATTTCTAGTCTTTAAAAAGCCCTGGTTCGTCATGTTTAGCCTTCATGATGGTGTATGTGACAGTCCTGAGAGGGTTATCTAGGCCGGAAACATCACAATCGTCACATTTGCTTAAACAGTATTCTAAATGCTTACACAACACTCTCACTCATGCTTCAGCATCCTCTAATGATTGTCCAAAACATGACTACTGTTACTGGACGGTGTGGTATCTGATAACATTACAAAGTGACGCCCCTCTCCATGCTGGCCGCCATGAGAATACACTTGTTATAGTGTGGTCACAAGAATGCTTCCATGGCAGGAAATGCCATGAAGATGACAGCATTTTAGCCACAGTGATAAAGGGCCAAAGATTGTCCGAAAATATTTTTGACATTTTTTTGTTTTTTTTTTATGTTGAAAAGACAATAAACTGTAAGAATAGGAATAAACAGTTGTATATCCTGGCCTAGGATGCTGATTCCACTACATAATGTATATTAGCAACATCGGAAAGTAACTGTACGGTATGTTGTCGAATTAATGATATTCATATAACCTTACTACGTGGCTTGGGGAATGTGTCCAGATTCTCTAACCTTGCTGTATGTCCACAGAGACCAGTGGCAATTTTTCAGAGGCGGCCAGCCAAGAGTCTGCTGTTGTTGCTGAAGTTGTAGCAACACAGCAGGAGCTGGAAGAGGAAAGTGCCCACGCCCCCGCCATACCTGCAGCAAGCCAGCCCGGCCCCATCACAGACACCAAGCAGCTGCCAGACCTTCTGGCTGACAGAGAGGGGCGAAAGAGGAGGAGGCAGCAGCACAGCAGCACCATCTACATCTGGTGCTGCTCCCCCGCAAGCCAGGCCACGTCTCGACGCTTGACCACGGACCACCTCCACCACCAGGCTGGCGGCGTGATGAGGATGCTGATGCCGAGTATGATGACCAGCCATAGCTGTCAGCGGTCGATGAGTCGGTTATCGAATTTGTCCGGCGGTTCGATAGCGATGATGACTATAATGACTTCTTCGCCCAGGTATCTGCTCGGCCAGTTACGGGGGGGTTCCTGAAAACGTGGCCTGGAGTGCGCATTTGGTCATGGAGGTTGTGATGACGTGCACGAGAGAGCTGACCATCACAATCTCCCCGACACTCAATACGTTGGTTGCGGTGCTACAGCACTGTACCGGATAGAACATCCGAGGCCACCTCTCCCGCCCGATCTTCAAATTTTCCCACCCAACCCTGTGCCCGCACCTGTGTCACCTGAGGCCCCTCTTTCCGTGGCATTACCATCTGCGGCTACTGGGGCCGTGCCCAGACGCAGGCCATGCCGTTCGTCGCATCATCTCGTTCCTCACCTGGCCTAGCCAGGCCCTGATCTTATTTGAATGATGTATGAGCAATACATCATTATATATTTGTTTTTGGATTTTGATTTGTTTTCAAGCCAAGTTGTGGGCTTATTATCGTCCAGAGAGGACATTATTATTTTCTTAAGGTTAGAGTAGGGTCCATGTCTCTGAGGACACCTTAACGTGGGTGACATGGTACACTCTATTTGCTCAAATAGTTTGCTAAGATCCTCATTTTACACAAAAAGTTTGAATGATGGACTATAGCAAGTATTTGCTTGTAAGATCTACATGGCATTTGGTTATTGTGTGTAAGGGCCCTTTGGCACACACAAATTATGTCACAGATGATGGCAAATCGAGTTTCACATAAATCATGGAATGGCCTGTAAACAGAGATGATGCCTAAATTAACGCATCACATTCTACTCTTTAAAAGCCCTTCCTTTTTAAAGGAACCTGTCACCCCCCATGCCGGGGTGACGGCTCCCGACCCCCTGTTAGACCCCCCTATACTTAAGTGATCCCGCCGGGTCCCGCTTCGTGAGCCGGCCGGGTCCCGGAGATATCAGCTCCCGAAGCCCGACGCGAGCACTGACAGACAGAGTCAGAAGCCCATAGAGAATGAATGGTGAGTCCGATGCTCCGTCATTCTCTATGGGCATCGAATCATCTCTCAGCGCGTGCGCCGGGCTTCGGGAGCTGATATCTCCGGGACCCGGCCGGCTCACGAAGTGGGACCCGTCGGGATCACGTAAGTATAGGGGGGTCTAACAGGGGGTTGGGATACTAAGATACTAAGACTTAAAGAGGACCTGTCACCCTACCACGCCGGGGTGACAGTCCTCTTAAGTCTTAGTATCTTTCTTCCATAATCAGTTACATCTTATTTGTGTGTAAAAGGGCATTTAACATAAAAAACAATAGCTTGGGACGCTTTACCCACAAGCATCTTCTGTTCCAAGCCATATACGTGCTAAATAATTTATGTTTGTTTTTGGGGATGAAGATGGCAACCTGCCTGCTAGGAGGACCGTCCCACGAGATTGGGGCCTTGTCAAAATGGAGCTGAATAGAATGGTCTGTATGCTTGACTTCCTGGGCCCTTCTTCCTCCCAAACGCCCAACCCTTCTCCCCCTCCCCCCCTTCCCCTCATCCCCCCCCCTCTCCCCTCGCCTCCCAAACTCTGATCTCAGTAGCGCCCGGGAGTCCCCAGTACTGCCATCGGAAGCCGACGTCGATGGCAAGGAAACGATACGTGGCATCAACAAACACACCGCGATCAGGACCACAGAAAAGAATTTCTTATAATTGAAAATACTGTGAGCCTGATCACGGTGGTTGCTGCACACGTATGTGCTTCCCATCGCCCGCCCCTATATAGTTGGGGAAATTAGCCACAGACTGAAAGCCTGCTGCGGCCCGCAACCAAATCTCCCGGGTCGGACTGGGCATACGATGGGGGCTGCAAATGCTCCCAGATCACACCGCATGTGCACCTCACAATTCCAGAGATGGTAGACTTAGCAGCCCGGAATCACATGACACTACGGGCCGTTCTCTTACGATTAGCCGAAAGTGCAGTGTAAATACGGGACTGACGAGCAGCGGAAAGGTACAGACTTAAAAATATATGTCAGTATATATACGTAGTGTGAACATAGCCTAAGAGGCAAGTGATACCTATTTTGCCAGTTGCACAGTAAAAAGGTAAGTGAACTTACTGTGCCGTTGCCTAGTAAAAGCAAGTGATACCTATTGTGCCAGTTGCCGATGAAAAGGCAAGGGATGCATATTGTGCCAGTTGCCTATTAAAGGCAAGTGACATCTATTATGCCAGTTGCTTAGAAAAGGCAAGTGATACCTATTGTGCCAGTTGCCTAGTAAAAGGAAGTAATACTATTGTGCCAGTTGCCAATTAAAAGCAAGTGATACCAACTGTGCCAGTTGCCAATTAAAAGGCAAGTGATACCTATTGTGCCAGTTGCCTAGTAAAAGACAAGTGATATCTATTGTGCCAGTTGCCCAGCAAAAGGCAAGTGATATCTATTTTGCCAGTTGCCCATTAAAAGGCAAGTAAATGCCTATTGTGTCCAGTGGCCTAGTAAAAGGGCAAGTGAACCTATTGTGCCAGTTGGCCTAGTAAAAGGCAAGTGATAACTATTGTGCCAGTTGCCCAGTTAAAATGCAAATGATACCTTGTGGCCAGTGACCCATTAAAGGCAAGTGATACCTATTGTGCAGTTGCCAATTAAAAGGCAAGTGATACCTATTGTGCCAGTTGCCTACTAAAAGGCAAGTGATATCTATTGTGCCAGTTGCCATAAAAGGCAAGTGATACATACAGTGACAATGGCCTGGTAAAGGACAGTGATGATATTGTGCCAGTTGCCCAGTAAAAGCAAGTGATACCTATTGTGCGAGTTGCCCATTAAAAGGCAAGTGATACCTATTGTGCTAGTTGCCCATTAAAAGGCAAGTGATATCTGTTGTGTCAGTTGCCCAGTAAAAAGCAAGTGATACCCTATTTGGCAGTTGCCTAGTTAAAGGCAAGTGATATCTATTGTGCCAGTGTTGCCATTAAAAGGCAAAGATACCTATTGGGCCTGTTGACTAGTAAAAGGCAAGTGATACCTATTGTGTCAGTTGCCCAGTAAAAGGCAAGTGATGTCTATGTGCTAGTAGCCAAGTAAAAGGCAAGTGATACTTTTTGTGGCCAGTTTGCACTTAAAAGGCAAGTGACACTTTTGTGCAGTGCCTAGTAAAAGGCAAGTGATATCTATTGTGCCAGTTGCCCAGTAAACGGCAAGTGATATCTATTGGCCATGCCCATTAAAAGGAAGTGATACCTATTGTGCAGTTGCTAAGTAAAAGGCAAAGTGATATCTATTGTGCCAGTTTGCCCATTAAAAGGCAAGTGATACCTATGGTGCCAGTTGCTTACTAAAAGGCAAGTGATATCTATTGTGCCAGTTGCCTAGTAAAAGGCAAGTGATAACTATTGTGCAAGTTGCCTAGGAAAAGGCAAGTGATATCTATTGTGCCAGTTGCCTAGGAAAAGGCAAGTGATATATATTGTGCCAGTTGCCAGTAAAAGGCAAGTGATACCTACAGTGCCAGTTACTACTAAAAGCAAGTGATATCTATTGTGCCAGTTGCCTAGTAAAAGGCAAGTGATACCTATTGTGTAAGTTGCCTAGGAAAAGGCAAGTGATATCTATTGGCCAGTGGCAAGTGATATCTATTGTGTCAGTTTCCTAGGAAAAGGCAAGGATATCTATTGTGCCATTTACCCAGTAAAAGGCAAGTGATACCTATAGTGTTCAGTTGCCTACTAAAAGGCAAATGATACCTATTGTGCAGTTGCAATTAAAAGGCAAGTGATACCTATTGTGCAGTTGCCTACTAAAAGGCAAGTGATATCTATTGTGCCAGTTGCCATTAAAAGGCAAGTGATAATACATGACAATGCCTGGTAAAAGGCAAGTGATGTCTATTGTGCCTAGTTGCCCAGTAAAAGCAAGTGATACCTATGTGCGAGTTGCCCATTAAAAGGCAAGTGATACCTATTGTGCTAGTTGCCCATTAAAAGGCAAGTGATATCTGTTGTGTCAGTTTGCCCAGTAAAAAGCAGTGATACCTATTGTGGCAGTTGCCTAGTTTAAAGGCAAGTGATATCTATTGTGCCAGTTGCCCATTAAAAGGCAAATGATACCTATTGTGCCTGTTGCCTAGTAAAAGGCAAGTGATACCTATTGTGTCAGTTGCCCAGTTAAAAGGCAAGTGATGTCTATTGTGCTAGTAGCCAAGTAAAAGGCAAGTGATACTTTTTGTGCCAGTTGCACATTAAAAGGCAAGTGACACTTTTGTGCCAGTTGCACATTAAAGGCAAGTGATACCTATTTTGCCAGTTGCCCAGTAAAAGGCAAGTGATGTCTATTGTGCTAGTAGCCAAGTAAAAGGCAAGTGATACTTTTTGTGCCAGTTGCACATAAAAGGCAAGTGACACTTTTGTGCCAGTTGCCTAGTAAAAGGCAAGTGATATCTATTGTGCCAGTTGCCCAGTAAACGGCAAGTGATATCTATTGTGCCAGTTGCCATTAAAAGTTAAGGATAGCTATTGTACCAGTTGCCCTTTAAAAGACAAGTGATACCTATTGTGCCAGTTGCCCAGTAAAAGGCAAGTGATATCTATTGTGCCAGTTGCCCATTAAAAGGCAAAGTGATACCTATTGTGCCAGTTGCTAAGTAAAAGGCAAGTGATATCTATTGTGCAGTTGCCCATTAAAAGGCAAGTGATACCTATTGTGCCAGTTTGCTTACTAAAAAAAAAGGCAGTGATATCTATTGTGCCAGTTGCCTAATAAAAGAGTGAAGTGATACTATTGTGCAAGTTGCCTAGGAAAAGCAAGTGATATCTATGTGCCAGTTGCCTAGGAAAAGGCAAGTGATATATATTGTGCCAAGTTGCCCAGTAAAAGGCAAGTGATACCTACAGGGCCAGTTTGCATACTAAAAGGTAAAGTGAAATCTATTGTGCAGTTGCCTAGTAAAAGGGCAAGTGATAACTATTGTGCAAGTTGCCTAGGAAAAGGCAAGGATATTATTGTGGCCAGTTGGCCAAGTGATATCTATTGTGTCAGTTTCCTAGGAAAAGGCAAGTGATAGCTATTAGTCGCAATTTACCCAGTAAAGGCAAGTGATACTATGTGTCAGTTGCACTACTAAAAGGCAAATGATATCTATTGTGCCAGTTGCCATTAAAAGGAAAGTGATGCATATTGTACAAGTTTTATAGTAAAAGGCAAG
>NW_027208441.1:0-60315 GCF_027789765.1 Dendropsophus ebraccatus | reverse complement strand
CCTGAGCGAGTGTAATCTGCCTTCCCTGACCGCTACTGCGCTCGAGGAACTGAATGCACCGATTACAGTGGAGGAACTTACAGAGGTCTTTAAGGCCCTTCCATCGGGGCGGGCACCTGGGCCGGATGGCTTTTCCTACCTCTACTACAAAACCTTCTCTTCTGAACTGTCCCCTAAACTACTTTCCCTCTACAACTCCTTTCTCCAGGGTTCTCCTATCCCTACTTCTATGTCCCACTCTTTCATCACTCTTATCCCCAAACCTGGCAAGGACCCCCTGGACTGCTCCAACTACCGGCCGATCGCCCTTCTAAACTCAGACTTTAAGATATTCACTAAATTGCTGGCTACTCGATTGGGTATTGGCTACCTTCCCTTGTTAATGCAGACCAGGTGGGGTTTGTGCCGGGGAGACAGGGTGGGGACAACACGAGGAGGGCCATTGACCTCATTGATGTCGTTAATCAACAAGAGGAGAGTGCCCTTGTGCTGAGCCTGGATGCGGAAAAGGCCTTTGACCGCCTTGGGTGGCCTTTTATGTTTGAGGCATTGCAATGCTATGGCTTCTCTGGGCCCTTCCTAACAGCGGTCAGGGCCTTATACTCCAATCCCACAGCAGCACTTAAATTCCCTAATATGTTGTCTGAGACCTTTTCCCTTTCGAATGGCACCCGCCAGGGCTGCCCTCTGTCACCCCTTCTTTTTGTCCTTTGCATTGAGCCCCTGGCGGCGGCGATTCGAAACTGCCCGGACATCAGAGGTGTGTCGGTCAGAGGCAAGGAGTTTTAAAATCATGTTATTCGCAGATGATGTCCTCCTCACCCTGTCAGACCCGCTCATCTCCCTCCCGAACCTGCATTCCCTCTTGGGTACATATGGTCGCCTATCAGGGTACAAAGTCAATACCTCTAAATCTGAAGCTATGCCTCTCAATCTGCCGGCCCCCTTGATTGCCCAGCTTAGCTCAAATTTCAAATTTAAATGGACCTCTACCTCCATTAAATATTTGGGTATCCGCCTTACTCCCTCCTATCCGTCCCTATACTCAGCTAACTACCCAGCCCTCTTCCGAGATATACGGAACCTCCTAACTAAATGGTCCCCCCATTACATTTCGCTCTTAGGCCGTGTGGCGGCAGTAAAAATGACCATTTTGCCTAACTTCTATACTACTTTGAGACGCTCCCAGTCCGTATTCCTCTCTCAGAGCTGCGAGGTGTCCAAAGAGCAGTATTTAAGTTTATTTGGGCGTCCAAGGGGCACCGGATCCCCAACTCGGTAATGATGAGTAGCAGATCTCGAGGAGGGCTGGGGGTCCCTAACTTTCTTCACTATTATTGGGCGGCGCACCTACGCCAAATCACGGCATGGTCCAAATATTTGGCGTATAAGAAGTGGGCGGAAATTGAAAAAATATGGCTAGCTCCCTTCCACCCTAACTCTTTCCTGTGGCACTCCTCACCGCCTAGCTCCTCACATCTCTCACTCCTGGGACCTGTCCGTTTCACCCTCCACATATGGTCCTCGTGCTCTGCCAGGTTTGAGCTCACTTCTTCTGCTTCCCCCCTGAACTCTTTTTTGCTCTTCCCGAACTTCCCTCCTGGTCTTCAGTCCCATACTGTCAAGCTCTGGGGTTCTAAGGCACTCTTTCAGTTTGCTGACATCGTTGATCCCATATCTCGTACACTCCTCCCATATGATAAATTGACTGACAAATATGCTCTCCCTCCCTCGGCGCACTTTATGTACCTCCAACTCCGACACTTTATGATGACACGTCTGGGGGCTCTCACAGTTTCTAAACCTTCAGCTTTCGAGCAACTAGTCAGAATGGGGACCTCCACTTCGGGCCTTATCTCTGACATCTATCGCATCCTTGGCTCCCCTGTAGAAGGAACCCTGGTGCAGCATGCCTATATGTCTAAATGGGAAATGCTATTAGGGAGGACTTTGCCTCCGGAGTGCTGGGCCACTATATGGGACAGGGCTGCCACCTCCTCCATATGTACTACCTATAAGGAGTCCCACTATAAAGTCCTGATGTTCTGGTACCGCACTCCGGAGGTGTTACATAAGTTCAATGCCTCAATATCCCCTCACTGCTGGAGATGTGCTAGAGAATTAGGCTCCCAGTTCCATATATTCTGGGAATGTGAGCTTATCCGACCATTCTGGAGGGAGGTGTGCGAGATATCATCCACTATCCTCAGTGTTACAATCCATAGGGACCCAGGCCTCTGCCTCCTTAACCTTTTCCCTAAAACTATCAGGAAAAAACAAGCCAAATTGCTATTGGTCCTCCTGACTGCAGCCAAGTCCCTAATCGCTAAAGGTTGGAGGCAATCGTCCTCCCCTTCCATTATACACTTTAAGGCTAGAGTCAGGGAGCTACGCTCCCTGGAGCGCCTTACGGCATCCCTGAACAATCGGCTGGAGGCCTTTGACTCTATCTGGGCCCCTTGGGACTTGTACTCCTCCCCGGCAGCATCTGCCACTGGTTCATCCTAGGTTCCCTCCCTAGTCCGTCTCTTCCCGTCGTTGTCTTCCCCTGTCCTTGTCTCCCCCTCCACCCCCTCCCCCCCCCCCCCATCATTTCTTGCTCCCTTCTTGTCCCGCGTCTATGTCTTGTCCTGTCTTGTTTTTGCTACTGGACTAGTATGGTCTCAGAACCCTACCCATGCAGACGTTGTTCTCTCTGAACCCTGACCGGGATCTGGTAGCTGCTGTTTTGCTACGGTTTATTATTCTGAATTTCCTGCCTGCTCCTGTGGAGGGGCTAAACTGTCTTATCGACATTTATTTTACGTTATGCATTATAACAATGTTCTGCTGCCTCTACATATGCATCACCCAGTTTGTACAATTTTATGTCTGTCTGCCTTTTTGTTGGAAAAAAAAAAAAATAAAAATTACAATTGTTAAAAAAAAAAAACATTCTTAACCCAGCATTAAGGAGGCATTTCAGAGAAAAAAAAATATTTTAAAATCAACGGATGCCAGAAGGTTTTACAAACTAGGTGACTTCTATTTAATAAAAAAAAAAAAAAAAAAAAAAAAAAAAAAAAAAGAAGTCTCTCAGTACAAATCAGCTGCTTTCTGCGCTTCAGAAAGTGGTATACACTTTGCAATATGACCCAGTGCTCTCTGCTGCTACCTCTGTCTGTGTCAGAAACTGTCCAAGGCAGGTGGAGACGTTTTCTACAGGGGATTTGCTACTGCTCTGGACAGTTCCTGAAACATGTCAGACGGCAAAAATTACACTTCCTCAAGAGCAGACAGCAGCTGATTAGTACCAAAAGAACTGAGTTGTTGGTTTTTTTTAACAGAAGTAATTTACAAATCTGTATAACTTTCTGGCACCAGTTGATTTAAATATATATTTTTTCCTTCGGAATACCTCTTTAACTTACTGTGTAATGGCACAGTGGCATTTTATTTTGGCATTGCTGGTGCCACTAATGCACAAATATTTAAAGCTGCTATCAGCCAGGAAAACACATGGGGCCCCTGAGCAACTCACCTCACACAGGGAATCGCCTCACCTCACACAGCCCCATAGACCCAAGGATAAGAGCACTATAAGCATGGTAATAGAGCAATTTTAAGGAGCATTTCTTTTTTAAAAAAAGGTTTAAATTTTTTATAAGACATCAAATAAAAGTTACACAAGTTACATATCCTTGTAATCGTACTGAATTGAGGAACATGTATAACAAGTCAGTTTTACCCTAGGGTGAACGGCGTAAACATGGAGCCTCCCCATATAAAAAAATGTGGGTCTCTAGGTGAAAAAAATACTTTTCCTGGCCTTTTAAGCACAGGAAAAAAGGAAAGCGCAAAAATGTAAAATTGTCTCTGTCCTTAAGGGGTTAAAATATACATGGACGGTACTACTGCAAAAATCTATACTAAGACTACAAAAACAAGTGTATGTTAAAAAAAAAAAAAAAAACTATTTTAGAAAAATCTAATCACTGGGCAGGACCCATAAAGTAGTCTGGGTATGTAGATGTAAAAGGCATGAAAATAACACAGAGACAATTAAGGGCACAGTGAATGTATCAATCTCTCTTGAGGAAGCTGTGACAGACAGCAGAACACATCATGCTGCCTACCCTAACTAACCACCCAGTAACTGATTTCAACACTCATGTGCAAAGAGTGAAAGGTACTTATTTTAATTGTTTTTAACAGACGAGATATCTGTGGTCTTCATATTGATTTCTGCAGTAGTGCGGCCCATGTCCTCGTTTTTATTTATTTAAGATTTTCTTTATTGGTACATGAGGAGTTGTTTTTTTGTTTATTGCATGGTATTTGTTTTTGCGGTTTTCATAAACTGACTTTCACATACCTTTGGCCATTGCCTCCTTGATGATTTTTGTATTGGATGTTAAGGCATACAGGGTTGCAAGAACAAGCTGCCGACCTAAAAACAAAAAAAAACAAGTCAAATAAAGTGGGGATCTGTGGTGCACTAACCTTTACTTTTAACCCAATCCCTTATATTGTATACCTTGCAAGTACTTTTTTTTTAACCACCTCCCCCCCTTTAAAAAAAAAAAAAAAAAAAAAAAAAAAAATTCTTTTAAAAGAACATTTGATAACCCCACACCTCCTCTTAAAGCATATAAAATTTTTGATTGTTGATCAGGACAACGAGAGGGGAGATGCGAGTGGTCCATGCAGCCTGCATAAACTTATAATGGATCACCATGGATGGAGATCAATGTAAGCCGGGAAGTGAATTGTGCTACCAGATACTTCTCCTAGCTCGTTCTCCTGATTGGTGGGGGTTTTAATTTTTTTTTTTATGACAGTGCCAATATGCAGTGATCAACATTTTAAAAAGGCAAGGCAAGACTTACTTGTTGGCAATGAATGCAACAGAGACAATAAGCTGGAGAGAACCATGGATTCAGCAATGTTATTAACACATTCCTGGTTACTGGTAACTATGTTGACTACCTGTTATGTAAAATAGAAAGAAAGAAAAATAAATAAATAGAAATAATATAAAAAAAAATGTTTAAATCAACAGGAAAGAAAGAAAAGATAAAAACTATGGCCCAGATTTATTCAAAGGGTGTAAAAAATACACTGTTGTAAACTGCCCACAGCAAACAAGCACAGCTCCGCTTTAAGTTGAGCTGAAAGCTGCGCTGTGATTGGTTGTTATGGACAGTTTACACCAGTGTATTTTTTACACCCTTTGATAAATCTCCCCGTGTTTATAAATATGTAGCTACTTTTCTTCCCACAAAAACTTTTATCCTTTGTCTCATTACTAAGCTATATTATGTAAATATAAATGCAGTTATTTTAGTTACTGGTGCCTTTATCGTGGAGACATCTGCTCTGTCTAGTTCATTGCTGTACCATGTGATTGGCAAAGCTATTTTCACGTTACACATGTTTAGAGCCCATGTTGGAGAAGTATTTGGAGGGATCTTCTGAAGTATACCCCAGATAAAAAGCATACAGCTCTTACCCACTTCTATTCGTATCAGGGATTGCCTTAGCTCTACTAGGTCGTTATTAGAGTGGTCGTTGGTAGGCGACACAAAAAAAAAATATATATATGGCAAGGGAGCCACACACCATAATAATGAGACTCCAGACAAAAAATAGTATAAGCGTCTCAAAGGACATTATGCCACATTTACTTTGCCATTTGAGGGATCCTATACAGTAATCATGGCTATTTGTTTCAGTTGTACTGTTGTTTGCGGTTACACTAAGAGACAGTGAATTGTCTACTTTGTATTGGCATTAAAAAAAGTGTACTGTCATATTCTTATGTGAACGAGGTCAAAGGTGCACTGGAAAAGACAGGATAAAAAAGGTGCCCACCACATACAGGCCCCTCAATGTACTGCAAAAACTACAAGCATAACATAACACAAAAGGGTTCTGTCATGGAGGACTCCTAGAAACAGAATTATCGGTATGTACTAATTGTATTTTTTCGAGTCACCCCCCATGACAGCACCATCAGAGAAAAACAAATAATTACCTTAGAGAGTGACCAAAGCCTGAAATAATTTTCTCCCAAAGGAGAGATCCTTCACAGACAGCATACTGAAGCGATAACACCTAACAAAGGTGTGGAAAGAGCACCACATAGCTGCAGATCTGCTCAATGGGCGATTGGCCCTTTCCTCACAGAACATTGCCATGATAGAACAAGCCTGCAATTTTCTGTAGGAGAGGAACAGGGATGAGAAAACTACTATATACCTGACAGCTCTTTGGACATCTAAAGTTTGAAACTCTTCTTTACCAGAACTGGATAGGTTCTGATAGAAGGAGGGTAGAACAATGTCCTGGGATTCCAAAATGACTTCTGAAAGAAATGATGGGCCCAAGAAATTCAGACATCAAATATCTTCAGGTACGGCCACCAGCCAGATCCTCTAAAATAAATGCTGGAGGACACAGGTACTCCATCCTCTTTTGCTTGCATCATTGGTAATAGTGGTTGATGGGGACTTAAGGACAGTGGAGTCCACAATACCAAGGAGGATCTTGCCTATGATAAAAGTCATTGCTTATTGTCCAGAGACATCCACTTGATGAGAATGAATCGATGAAGTAGTCTTGAACCTGCATGGCTTGTGCCCAGGCTACAGCTAGTATAGAGGCCCCAGAATACTCGTGGCTAATGTGATGAATACCGAGACCATTTTTTCTGGGGGAAGTTGACAGCCCAAACTCAAATGGCAAACTGGAGAAGTTTTTTTTTTATAAGTGGGATAGATGGGGACATGATAGTATGCATCCTGAGGGTCCCCTGTTGCTATCCAATAATCCTTGCCTATCAAGAGAATGGTTGATTTAATGTAGTAATAGTAAAAAACAACTGATCAGCTTAAGTGTCTGATGGTCCTGAAGGGCCCACTGGGCTGCTCCACAAGGAATAGATGCGAGTAGTGCCTCAGTCCCTCCTCCTGAGAAACCTGCCTGATAACCAAATTAGACAGTAGCTTCTTTACACCATTTTCCAGATGTTCTTGAAGAGATTTAGAGTAAATACATGTAGCAAAGATCTTGTAAATGGAATAAGATGAGAACTCAAAGAACTCTTGCTGATCTTAAAATCCAGGTGTTGGATATTTTTCTCTACTCCTCAAAGCTGGCCAATATTTTACCAGCCACTCTGCTGACATTGTCTGGATTAGGATAAGCAAGATCAAGATGTTTCTGCCTCTGCCCCCTTTGGGATAACTCCATTACCCCCACTTTAATTTTTCTCCACTCTTAAAGCTGGAATCGTAATGGATGAAAAACAGGATATTTGTTAACCTGTCTGCATTCAGGAAGGCATATCTTCCTATCTGACACCTTGTTGGGGATTTTGTGTGTTTATCCATGCAATCTAACCAAGAGACCATGACTGTAGGATAGTATCCTGTACACTTGATAAAGGAGACCTGGTACCTCAAAACACACATTGTGACCAATGCTTGAGTCCAACTGAGCTCACCATTCCCTATATCCCACTGCCTTTACGTTATTACCCTATAGTGCACCCTTGTCTTTTATTCATCCATTTTAGCCGCCTACTACCATTTTACCATTTACTATCATATAAACTAAGAAAATGTAAGTATTTACCTCCAAAGCAAGCTGCTGAACTTTTCCCGCTCCATGGACTCGCAGCAATGAAAATATCAACTTGAAATGGCCAATACATTCTGTCTCAGAACCTAAAATTTAAAAACAAACAAACATTTCTTACTATACCTATATTATGCATATACACTTTATGATCTAAACAGGTCTGACGAAAAATTGAATACTACATATGGAGGGACATTTATGACGTCTACGGTCGGGAAGTACGCTAGGGGGCATAGATTTGCCCTCTTCTCCCTGGCTGCCTGTTGTATCCCCTACTCGCCAGATGGGCAGGAGGGGGGAGGGGGAGGCAAGGCAGAGAGGAGGCCTAGCCTCCTTCTGCACCTTATTGATCATGATTTATGAAAATCATGATCAAAATCTACACCTGCTAGAATCCAAACGGGGAAAGGGTGCAGGGCCTAATTTAAGACCGCTGTACGAGAACATCAGTCTTGAAAAATACCCCCATGGAGCAAATGACAAAAAAAAAAAAATACTAACAAAAGTGTTAAGGAAAGCCTACCATTAATTTTATGTAATTGAGTTTTAAATACATATAGTTTAAAATTTATTTGAAAGCTCATTAATTCTTTAATAAATAAATAATTTCACAATAATGACATACGAAACACCAAGTAATCCAAAACATTAAAAAAAATGAAGCATTATTGTAATTTATAAAATTTTTGGACATGTCAAAACTTTTCAGTCAGGGCGCTAAGACCCCCACTGATCTATTTATACATGCACAGCAGTCTACTTCATTGCCTAGCTCAACCCATTTTATTGCAGGACTTAAAGGTATGTTCCCACTACGGAACATGTACAGAAAATTTCAAGAGGCGGACTCTGGTTGAAGTTCCATCTGTCCCATGGCAATTCTTTGGGCAGACGATGGATTGAACTTTAGAAATTTGGGACAATTTGAGACAATGGGACAGGTGGAACTTTAACCAGAGTTCGCTGCACAGCCTCCGCTTGAACTTTCCGTGCTTATTTCATAGTGGGAACATACCCTCACAATGGAGTCTCAGTGAGTGCTGAGCCAGGGAGTTAAGCAAATAACTGAGTACTTCAGCTGGCTATACCTAGTAAAGTGATTGTGTTTTTTTTTTTTTACAAATGGCAGCAAAGCTTTAAGTTTAAATTCTAGATTACTACATTCCTTTTCTCTTATAGATTTAGCTCATCTGCATTATACTAACCCTTGCCCTGCACTATACAGGTACATTTACCCCATGGTCAAAAAGGCTGTTCTGCTCAGAGCTGTATATGAGATCATGTACCCATGCGATGTCATGGGAGAACAATTGTGATTGACAAGTACACTCCTACTGCTTAATGTCTCTGATGATATTTAAAGATAAATTAATAAAACTACTACCAGGGTTGTGTTTAATTACGTTCCTCAAAGCTTCTAGGGCCATTTCAACCTTCTGTAATCTTTCTCCATGCTGTTCAGACTCCACTTTCCCAGTCTGTGTCATTGCCATAAGTGTATGGAGGTACTGTGCTTGGGATCCAATGTAATCCAGCAGACTGGCAGCAAAGGCTTTTGGTACCTGTGCATGATTCAAAAAAGCGGCAAAGACTGTATAAAGCGAATTGGCAGATGCAAATTCTAAATATTTTACTTCTCATAAACGGTCAAAACTAAGGTCAAAATAGCCATGTATTATTAACTTTGTGGGTGATTTTCTACCTAGAAAAAAAAAACTACAAACATTTTTATTATAGTGAATTGAATTCTCTTCAATACTATGCAACATGCAATACAACAGTTCAATCAGCGCATACAGAATAAAATAAACAATGACCAAAGTACAAAAAAACAATTTTCAGGAAATGCAGGAGCACCACTTTTTTATGTTTTTTACTCTTTTCTCAAAACCACAGCTAGTTGTAAACCACATGCACACTAACTACTGTTTCTGATGAACCCCATTAGGAAAAAAACTTTTTTTTTTTTGTCAAGGTAAAGTTGGCAATAGAACTTAGATCTGGAGGATGCAACAATGTGGAACACCTGGCCTGTTAATTATTAGTAATGTAATAGTATGGAGATAGTGTCACATGTCACATGAACCTCAGGTAAACATTCACCTCAAGCTGGAAAGTGGGCTGCTCATTGTAGACCCGTACAAAAATCTCCCCCACAATGAGCTCCTTGGCATGATCACTAAACACAAAATCAGCCCCGTAGCTTTTATCACATTCCCCCTGAAAAGAAAAAAAAAAAATTATATATTCTTAATATTGTTTATAATACATGTCAAGGGGTTTTACCCACTGTCAAAAAGTAGGTTTTTGATAAAGAAAATATGTCCTTTATTTCTTACTCGTCTTGTCATGCTTTCCTGCTCGGATTCAAGAAATTCCAATAGTTCTGCTCTGGTACCATTATTCCATATGAGGTAGGGGCTTTCTGTGTTGCAGTTCAGCATTTTGAGAATCTGAGGAGTGGAATATAAATGTAGTTAATCTAAGTCATATTTAAAGATAAACATTAAAAATGCCTAAAAAAGCCTGCTTAGTAGCTTTTGCATTCTGGCTTAATGGCAGATACCTCAATCAAACTATATTATTTAAAGTAATACTCTATCCACCATACCGCCCCCCCCCCCCCCCCAAAAAGACCACAAAAAAAAAACCACAAAAAAAAACGGATGGTACTGTCCGTTTGGTGAGAGTAAGTCCTTTCTTTTGTTTGTGTCTTTTAAAATGCACTGGTGCCTTGGTTGGGATAAAAAAATAATCTTGTAATCTTCAGAACCTGAGTCAATGTGGCGTGGCTTAGAATGTCTAGGCCCTAGGGCTGCTATGCCTCTCCTTTCTTCTTCCCCGCTCTCCTTATCATTAGGAACGTCCCTGGGCAGGATTACTCCTATCCATTGCTTGTCTAAACAGTGCACATGTGCCACTTCAGATTGTTACGGCCCATGGGCACTGCTTAGACAATTGATGAATAGGAGAAATCCTGCCCTGTGGTATTCCTAATGATGAGGGAAGGGAGAAAAAAAGAAGAGACGTCACAGGCCTAGGGCACAGACACTCTAGGCCACTTCACCATGATAATTTTTAACCCTAACCAAGACACAGAGTGCATTTTAACCCTTTCTGGACCTGGCTAATTTTCGTTTTTGCATTTTAATTTTTTCCTCCTTGTGCTTTAAAGGCCATAGCAGTTGCATTTTTACACCTACAGACCCACACGAGCCCTTATTTTTTGCGTCACTAATTGTATTTTGCAATGACAGGCTGAACTTTTGCATAAAATATGCTACGAAACTAGAAAAAAAATATGTATATATTTTTTTTTGTATATAAATATATGCGCAGTGAAATTGTCCTATGGAAAAACTTTCATGTTATATTTGTTCCTCAAGTCGGTACGATTAAAACAATATGTAACATGTATAACTTTTATTTTATTTGATGGCTTGTAAAAAATTGAAACCATTGTTAACAAATCTATGTTCCTTAAAATCGCTCCATTCCCAGGCTTATAGCACTTTTATCCTTTGGTCTGTTTGGGGCTGTTTGAGGTGTCATTTTTTTGCGCCATGATGTGTTCTTTCTATCGATACCTTGATTGCGCATATGCAACTTTTTGATCGCTTTTTATTACAATTTTTCTGAATTTGATGAGACCAAAAATGCGCAATTTTGCACTTTTTTTGCGCTTACGCGGTTTACCGTGCCAGATCAGGAATGTGATAAATTAATAGTTCGGGCAATTACGCACGTGGCTATAACAAACATGTTTATTGATTTATTTATAACATGGGAAAAGGGGGGGGGGGCGATTCAAACTTTTATTAGGGGAGGGGGCTTTTATTAATAACACTTTTTTTTTTTTTTTTATACATATACTAGAAGCCCCCCTGGGGGGGGATCTCCCCACTAGTCCACCAGGGAACAGCTGCAGTAAGTCTTCAGATGCAGCTGTCAACCTAATTAGCGGGCACGACGATCAGACCGTGGTCCCGGGCTACATGCCGCACCCAGGACCGCGGTGGTTCAGAGTGGGGTCGCCGCGCAGCCCTGCTCTGAACTCCCCCACCCACTCGAGGATGTACAGTTACGTCCTTGTGCGGGAAGGGGTTAAAAGACATGGCAGAGAAGGGCATATGCTCGTCAAATGGACAGTACCAGTGGTTTAAGGGAGTGGGTTGGTGAATACAGTGTCACTATAACTTAATGCCATGTTTTTCCCAGCTATTCCATCACCTCAACGACTCAGACCTAAAAAATTACCTGGGTCAGTGCATAAAGTAAAAAACGTACAAATATACCTGTGTAAACTCTGCACTGATCACACAGGTTTATTTGTATGTTTTATACTTTATGTATTGGCAAGGTTTTTTTTAGTTCTCAGCCACTAAGTTGATGGATTAGCTGGACCTGTGCATCCACTGATGTCACTGATATATGTTGTAGAGCCACTATATTGATCTACTGGTCTGGAACAAACTTACCTCCCTGCTCCAACTCCGCTCTGTCCTGCTGTTTGGCCGCTTCTGAGTCCTGGGGTCCTGAAGTTGCTGGCCAATGAGCAGCTGCAGCAAAGCTCAATCTCATTCGGGACAGAGTGTTAAGACAGTGGTGGCGGCACTGGAGCCAGGGAAGTGAGTGTGCCTTATTATTTTAAAATAACCCATCCCTAGGCAAATAAACCTTTAATATTTTCATTTGTAATGTACACATTGCTACTAGTGAGTTGCGCCTCAGACTACATTAAGTGTATGATTTCTCTATTGTGCTGCTATTCAAATATTATAAATGAGTGGGTAATGTAATTACTTTCCTCTGGCATTACCTTTATGTTTTTTATTAGAAAGGCAAATTGACATGTCAATTCTTTGGGCGGAGGGCGGAATCTGCCCGAGCTTAGAATGGACTCTAGGGCATGGACGGCGAGTCAAGCAGGAGCGCAGTGGAATCCATGGGATGCTATCCGCAAGAATTCTGTAGTGTGAACACATCCTGAGGGCCAGTTCACACCAAGTAAAACTGGTGGAATTCTTCCATGCGGGGATTGGAGGTGTGCAAGCCTCCCATAGACTGCCAGTATGACACGGAGGCTGGCAGGATTCCGCCAGTTTTAGTCTGTGTGAACTGGCCCTAAGGGTACTATTACATGGCCCGATATGAGGGAGCAAATGAGTGGAGAATTTAGAAAACAGTGTAACAAACGCCCTCAGGAGAGATCACAGACTGCTGAACACATAGGAGTGGTGAGAGTTGCTTCTGCACCAAGATTTCTCTTTCTATTCTCCTCAGAAGAAAATGCTGCTAATACTCTGCACTGCCTGACTCATAGGCCTTATTCACACGTTCCGTAATTTACGGATTCCTATTTCCGTATCCGAGTTAGTGCACATTGAAGTCTATTGGGCTATTCACACGATCAGTAGCAGAAATGGATGAAAATCAATCCGTAAAAAAAAAAGGACATGTCCTAGTGCGGACCGGGTGCGGACCCAGATTTTTTCACGGATGCTCTCATTGACATCAATTGTCTACGGATTGTTTGCGGATTGCAACATGTTTGGCATCCGTATTTCCGTAGAAAAATATGGATAACTCATGCTCCTATTGTGCACAGCAGTATATAGAAGTGCTGGGATCTATAGTTCTCCAGATCTCCGGGCGGACAGCTGACGGAATTCCGCGGACATTTTCCGCGAGAATTCCTCAGTCTGAACCTGCGGCTGCATCAGACCCCCTCCTGCGGCTGCATCAGACCCCCTCCTGCGGCTGCATCAGACCCCCTCCTGCGGTAAGGATGCGATCTCCTATGCGATCCTCCTGTGCCGTTCTGCCTTCAGTGCTCTTAATTGATTCATTGATACTTTCCTAACCACATAGTAAACACCAATTTATTGAGCTAATTGGTAATGATGATTGGCAGCTGGGCTACAAAGGTACAAGTACCAATTACCTCAATAAATTGGGGTGCTGATTGTAAACACCCCAATTTATTGAGGTAATTGGTACTTGTACCTTTGTAGCCCAGCTGCCAATCATCATTACCAATTAGCTCAATAAATTGGTGTTTACTATGTGGTTAGGAAAGTATCAATGAATCAATTAAGAGCACTGAAGGCAGAACGGCACAGGAGGATCGCATAGGAGATCGCATCCTTACCGCAGGAGGGGTCTGATGATGCCGCAGGAGGGGGTCTGATGCCGCCGGAGGGGGTCTGATGCCGCCGGAGGGGGTCTGATGCCGCTGGAGGGGGTCTGATGCCGCAGAGGGGGTCTGATGATGCAGGAGGGGGTCTGATGATGCAGGAGGGGGTCTGATGCTGCCGCAGAGGAGGTCTGATGATGCCGCAGGAGGGGGTCTGATGCCGCAGGAGGGGGTCTGATGCCGCAGAGGGGGTCGGTCCGATGCCGCCGCAGGAGGGGGTCTGATGCAGCCGCAGGAGGGGGTCTGATGCAGCCGCAGGAGGGGGTCTGATGCAGCCGCAGGAGGGGGTCTGATGCAGCCGCAGGAGGGGGTCTGATGCAGCCGCAGAGGGGGTCTGCCATTCATTCACTGCTCAGTTGAAGTCTGGTCCAGCAACGGATGGAATACGGATGGAATACGGATGGAATACGGATGTCCAATCCGCAATTTCTCACGGGTTGTTTCAGGACCAGAAAAAAATACTGAACGTGTGCATAAGGCCATATACTGTAACAAACTTGTTACCATTTAAACCCTGCTAACTCATACAGTATGTTGTGATAAACTTGTCACCATCTAAACCCTGACAGGTCTACTTTGCATTAGAGCACAAAACACTCCAACTCTGCTATACTGTTTAAAGTTAGCTAATATGGTATCATGAATGACTATGCAATTGCATCCATTTTATTCAAGCATTGGATCTAACTGCAGTAATCACAGAGATTTGGGCACTGTCATGTCTTTGTCATGAGACTACATTTATTCTTATTCACTTCATGTGATTTTTTTTTCATGTATTTTATATTTTATTTGATATCCTGTCATTTGTTTTCAATTTATGATTGTTTTCCACAAGGACCCTGTGATTCTTATTACTACTTACTATTATGTGATTGCTGTTTTACTACTAAACATTTATGGGCTAATATCAGTAGAGTTTAGAGGACTGATTACAGTAAATTTACTCAACAATTTCATCTGATTTTGGACTGATTTTTGTAGAAACCACCCTCCGTTATTGGTTAGGAGATTCTTAGGTAATCAGCCACACGTGTGCCAGTTTGTTATGATCTGTCTAAACACCCCATAAGTAACCAAAGGCTGAGATTTATTTGACAGATTTTTGAAGACAAAGCCAGGAACAGACTATAAAAAAGGGAACAGGTCATAAAGACTGAGATTTCTCTTCTTTTTAAATCTATTGATGGTTTGGTTCAGATAAATCTTTCTGTGTAAACACACCATTAGAGATTTGACCCAGCCTGCTAGCCACTGCCCTTGATATGTTTTCCTCCTGCCATCCAATGTCTTGCACTGCTTCTTGTACCTAATTAATTTTTATAATATTTTTTGCTAATAAGGTATATTATATTTTGCACATAATTGTCAGTGTATTATTGGTTCAGCAGCTTCTGTTGTAGGTTTATATAGGTAAAAAAGCTAAGGAAACATCCTAATTAAATATAAATACAAATGGGTTAAATTAAGTGTGATGATTTTGGATGCCACTATATATCTATCAGACAATACCTCTTCAGGAGATGACACTGAAAGTTTTCTAGCAACATAAGGAGTAAGCATTCCTGCCAAGCTTTTCCGTATAGTTGGATTTTCAGGGGTTACTTGTTCGCCTATTAAATATCCCCCTAATCGGCTTACAGCAAGGAGGCTGAGCTTGGCAAGACTATTGGCAACTTCCTGTTAAACAATAAGAAAGATAAAAAAAGATCAATATGAATAGTATAATTCAGGTAAAGAAATAAAGTTTTCATAACACAATATTTGCAATTTATTTGTAACATTAGAACTTATTTCTAATATCTTTACAACTATGGTTGTATAAAATGATATAGTTATTGAATAGTTAAAAGACCTAACCTGCAATTCTAAGACTCATCCGTGCAATTGATCATGCATTGTAAAAGGCACTGCAAGCGAGTGCCAATCTAGCTGATACACAGCTGAATAAAAGGACCATTACAGTGAGGCACAAAAAGAAAGATCAACTTTGATCACTATTAACAGCAGTGATAGAAAATGTCTTTACATTGGGCAACTTCTTGTTGCAGAAGTCATATCTGAGCAGACTGGTATACATAGAGAGAATACTGTGTGCATATACCTGTTGATTTGTGTCTTCATTCTTCTGAATACCACTTTCTTCCAATGTAAAGTCATAGTTAAAAGGATAAATCAGTAGGTGCCACAAGATTCCTGCATGGAACAAATGCGTCTGCAGGAAGAAATCAACTGCAAAGGAGCTGACACATTCAACAGCCAGTGAAGCCAGTCTCTGCACTTTCTGTCAGAACAAATAAAACATGTTTTAATATCACATTTTAATGGTTTGGAGAGACCTAAACATGTTAACCACTCTTCATTAGAATATCAACAAGCACTGTAGTTCTCTGAATAATTGTGCTTTACTATAATACTTTGAAACCATTACTGTGGAAAAACCATCTATGGGTAGCTTCACACGTACCGTACCACAGCTGATTTTCTGCTGCGGATCCGCAGCAGAATTGACTAAATGAATGAACACAGCATTAAATCCGCACTGCAAAATTCGCTGCGTATCCGCAGCAGATCCACAGCGGATTTTACAGTGCAGATTTAATGCTGTGTTCATTCATTTAGTCAAATCTACTGCAGATCCACAGCAGAAAATCAGGTGCAATACGGTACGTGTGAAGCTACCCTATAAGTAAATTAGAGGAGCAGTAGCTATATACTAAGAGCAGATTGGCCACTTTCAAAGTAAAATTATGCAGCTTCCTGTTATGGAGGAGCATGTGACCATGCTTCTCCCTCTGCATCATCCATACAGGTAGAGGGGCGTGTGCTCCTCAATGCTGAACCAGCTGAACCAAAGGGCACATCTTCATATAGGGTCAATGTGGGGCACAATGGGAGTAACTGTAAGTGACTATATGACATAATGTTACTAATACAGGCAGCTGAAAGATTTTACAGTGGCCAACCCCTTTAAATTGACTTCTGAGAGATGTAATTGTGGTTGTGCATCAAACTGCTTGTATCTGAAGACAATGTAATAACTGTGCCGACTCAGTTTCTTTCACACTGGCTGTAACATGTGAACCTGGCCCAAAGGGAGAGCTCCCCAACTGAGGTTCAATAGAAAATGTTTAGTCAACAGTGTAGGAGACGTCAATGTTATAGGAAAATAGCAACAGCTCACCAAAGGACACATACATTTCTTGTTTCACTTGATCCACACAAAGCAGAGCCATGGCAGGTCATGGCGGTAATAGGTGTAAGACTTGTAGAAACAATAGCCTAGATTTACTAAATCAGTCTAATTTTTAGACAGTGTAAACTTAGGTTAGACAATTTGAGAATGTACCAAATGTATCACAATGGCTCAGGTTGTTAAATAAATTTGTTGCGTTTAAAAGGTGTCTAAAATGCATAGTAAATATGGCACACGTAAGTAATGTAAAACAATTTGCACTAGAATTCTGTCCCATTAGCAACAGAGAATGCCACAGTCCCACTGCACCAGACTTATTACAGAGGTTCAGGTTTCATAAATCTGTCAGACAAGAAGTGTTCTCAGGGACAGTCATTCATCCAATACTCGGCCTGTGTAAAAATGCCAAAGATCCTATATCACAGAGCGACAGCCAGCAGACTGTCGCCATCGTTATTGTGTATTTAGAACATGCGGAAAGACAACAATCAGCTGACATGATCATTGCATTTCAACATCAGCTATTAAAAGATTATCTTCCAGAATGCAAAATATGGCCGATTATCATTTTGTGTGATAGGACCCTAAAGGAAACAGTTTCCATAAAACGTGAACCAAAAAAAACTATGACACTTACCTTGCCATAATACAATACTCTACAGAGATCTTTAATGATGTTTGGCATCTCTATAATCTTCTCTCTGCACTCCTCAAACTGGGCTGCGACACTGTAGCATTTGCATATATGTCCACACACCTGAAAAAATGTATATGTTTATTAATTATGCCAAATCTATATATTTTTCCTATTTCTATTCAGACAATAATTCTCTTCAAGTAAATGTAAAAAGAGCTGTCGCACAGTCAACACTTTTTACCTATCAATAGGAGGGTATTTACAGTCAAAGAAACACAAATTGAAAAGGGGTCTTTCCATGTTCCAATGGCTACATATCACCTACTATTTAGCCATCTTCAGCAGTCCATAGAGCTTGGAAAGAGTAGCAGCGATCATAAGTCACACAGTAAATTATAGACTCTTCTCTATTAACCTATTCACACTGGAGAACCCCCTTCTCAAGGGGAGTGGCGAGCCTAGCTGTGGTACCGCCACCTATTAGACACTTGATGTGAACACTGGCCTGAGCGGTTGCCCAGGCAAATACCTGGTTTTACCCTTAGGTTAAAAATTAACTTTTAATGGTCTGCGTTAAAATATAGGTATAGCTTGTGCAAACATAAAATATTGCTACCTCTTCCTTGTATGATCGGTCTTGGTGTCGGACGACACTCTGTTTATTGCAGGGTTGGCTTCTCAGTATCGGGGGTACACAGTCCCCAGCCAGGGTGATCCGTGTCCCTAGTAGTGTTATTCCTATGGGTTCTAGGTTAAACCTGTATCAGAACTCCACTCTGAGCCCGTCCGGGCAGGAATACACTCTTACAGCAGATTACGGCTGTGCCCTGAGCGGTTTTGTATACGCTCTAGCCCCACTAGATAACTGCACTATGAAGCCATAATCCCCATTCTATAGGTGCAATGGTTAAAAACACTGTCCGTATGGCTGACATGTTTCACCGGCACCGCTGGCGTTCTCAAAGTTACGGCACAGTGGGCGGGGTTAAGCTATCTTTTATGGTTTCTGATAGCCCACGTTCTGCCCATGATCGTCATGGGGTCAGTGGTGAGTGGTGCACGGTGAGAGAGGGGAGGGGGGATTGGGTCCGAGGATGATGAGTTTGCGGTCGTTTTTGAAAAACCTGTTGGTCCGTTTGTAGGTAGTGCGCATGTGCACGCACTTAGACTCTGGATGATGTGGTCGTTCTCCGCTGGTACTTAGTCTCCAAGTGTTTTGATAGTCGGACTTGGCAATTAGACTTCTTCTTGCCTCAGATGGTTTATGGGGATGCCTGTGTGTCTTCGAATTAATAAGGTACTCTTTAATATATGGTGTCGCTTGGGTCTTCCGATGGGCAATTACGCATGCTGTAATACCTACTGTACTTTGACAATATGAAGTGTGGCTTGGTCAGAACTTGGGCTTTAGTAATATTGATGATGATGGTGTTGGGTAGTACTGTACAGTTATGTCGGTCTATCTGAGATCTGATATATAATTTCTATCTATATCACCCTACTGTACTACACTCCTCACATGATACCGCATAAGCTTTGTGGAGTCTCCAGGGCTCCCTTTTGTATAGCGGATATCTGAGGGTGTGAAGTGTGATGGGGAAGGGGGGGGGGGATGGGACGTGTAGCTAAAAAATACATGACGATCTAAGATTGCACTAATGGTTACAGTTAAAGCGTAACTGTCATTTCAGGGTAATTTTTCTGAAAACATTAAATATTAACAGTACAAGCGATTTTAAGAAACTGTAATAGGTTTTATGTACTAAAAGAGTTTCCTTCTGTACTGAAAAAGCAATCTCCCAGCCTCCCCCTTCACATCAGATGAAGCAGGATTTCTGTCTCCATTATGTGGCTATGGAGAGGGGAGGGGCTGTTAGGAGTGACTGAGCACGGAGCAGTCTTGCAAAGCACAACACCCTGCAATCTTCTCTCAGTAAGTTCATAGATAAGCACTGACCTTTCTGACACCTGAATTTAGCATTTTAGGTGCCCAGAGAGTCTAGAAACAGCTGACCTTCATGTCACCTCTTCCTGCTCCCTCATCTCCCTCAGCCCCTCCCCCCTTCATAGGCTTACAATGGAGAGAGCAGAACCCGTCTTCACTGGCTTCTCTGTAATGAAGACGTGTTTGCCTTATAATGCACAGATAAGAAGTCAGGGGGGGAGGCTGGGAGATTGCTTCTTGAGTACAGAAGGAGGCTTTTTTGGCTGATAAAACCTATTACAGAGTTTCTTAAAATCGCTTAGACTACTGATTTCTGCAATAAAAAAAAAAAAACATGACAGTTACGCTTTAAGTTTACAGAAAAGGTGTGTAGGTAAACCCTTCATTGAATCCATTCGGGGCTAAGGATTTCAGCCGATAGATCCATTTAGCCTCGATCTGCAGCAATTTGGTATCAAGGTTGCCCTTTCTTGGTCCCAGTTTCACAGGTTGGATGCCCCAAACTGAAAACATTTGGGGTCACCTCCATGGTATAAGTTAACATGTCTGGCAACACTAATGTCCGCTTTGGTGTTAATATAGCTAATGTGTTGTCCGATTCTGTTTTTAAACTTCTGGATGGTCTTTCCTATGTATAATAGGTTGCAAGGGCATTTTATGGCGTAGACTACTCCTGTCGTGGAGCAATTAATAAACTCACGGATCTCGTACTCCTTACAATCGATAGGATTAATGAACTTTTTCATTTTTGGTACGTACTTACAGTAGGTACATGTACCGCAGGGGAATGAACCTGTGATTTTATTTGTTAACCATGTTTCAGTGATTTTGACCTCTTCTTGATAATGGCTGTGCACCAATGTTTCACACAGATTTTCCCTCGTCTATATGTAATTGATGGTGTGTGGGGGGGGGGGGGTAACACATCCTTTAGATCAGGATCAGCTAGTAATACTGGCCAATACTTAGTCATGATTTTCTTGATTTGGTAGTGTGCAGCATCAAATGTTCCGATGCATCTTATGATTTTGTCTTTCTTTGGTATTTTGCGGTCATGTAGCAGCGTATTTCGGTAGGTATTTTTGGCTCTATAGTAAGCTCTATGGAGCACTTTCTTGGGGTATCCTCTTTTTAGGAACCGTTCATATAAGGTGGTACATTCTTTCTCGAATGCGGTTTCATTTAAGCAATTGCGTCTTGCCCGTAGGTACTGGCCTACGGGTATGCCTCTACGTAAGGGTGCTGGGTGGTGACTACTCCATTGTAGGAAGCTGTTGGTAGAGGTTTCCTTTCGGTAAATTTGTTTGTAGTTGGCCTGTCTCTGTGATCCTGATGGTCAGATCTAGAAGCGTACCCCCCAATAGGTCAGGATCCACTGCGTTACCTATTAGACACTTAGCACCTTGTGTGAAACCTCTGTCACAGGATAGTTGCTTTTTATGAAGAAATAGTGTGTGACAGATGGCTTTTTGTCTGCTAAAAATATTGCATTCAGATGTAAACTGGGAGCCAACAGTGATGTAGTGTTTGTTTATTGCATTTTAGTGCCACCTAAAAAATGCAGCATGCTTTAGGTATGGATATTTATCTCCCACAGACTCTAAAGGTTGAAAAAACATTTGCACATGTGTGTGCATTTTTTCTGCATCATGTGGCTTTTTTTCTAGATCGAAAATTCACTGCACAAATATTTCTGAAAGTAGTCTATAATCAGCAAAAGGGGCACATTTACTTTATATCAACTGTACAGAATAGTTGTCTCTATTAGAAAATGATGTACCTGCACAGGCATGTCATCTGGCTTACTTGACGCAGTTAACACTGACACACAACGAGAGAAAGCTTCTTGTAGCACCTAAAAAACAAATTACAGCCTTAGTTTGTGCTTAAAAAAATAAATTCAAATGCAATTTCTAGTTAAAGTAAAAGGGATAACTAGGAATGTGGTACCTCTATGCCATTTTCTCTTCTAAGTTCCTCTGCATTAAGTGCTGAACAATTCACTGTGTGAAAAGCCAATTCAGTGGCAGCAGGAAGGAGAGAAAGCTTGGAGAAAAGGTGATCATCGGAAGTCTCCATGGTAATAGTTCTGATGAGCATAGGGTAGCCAGCGTACTTGTAAGGCTGGAGATCTATTAAAAATAATGAAGGAGACAATTATACTCAACCTTTCTGAACAAACCCTCTAGATAAAAATAAAAAACCTAATATATTATATATATATATATATATATATATATATATATATATATATATATATATATATATATATATACACACACACATACCCCCACCCCCGCCCTGAGCATACATTACCTGTTCGGCGGCACCGAGCAGGTAACGTATGATTGGGGCAGGGGCTGCGGGGGGCGGGGTTAAAGGGACCGGGTCCCATGCAGGCAGCATGTATGGGACCCATTCTGCTTCACACTACAGAATCCGCAGCGGATTTCGCTGTAAACTCGAACCGTGAAATCCGCTGCGGATCTGGTAAGTGTGAAGCTACCCTAAGAGTAGATTTGGATTACAAGCAAAGTCCCAGAAGGAATCATGCTCGTTATCCAAGGCACCACTAATATATATATATATATATATATATATATATATATATATATATATTATATATATATATATATATATTTACAAATACATTTTCCTATAAACATTTAGGAATTTGATGCTGGAACACAATGGCATATTCTACATACGCCATAAATCCTTGCTTAGATTGTCACAATTAGAGATGAGCGAACCTGGAGCATGCTCAAGTACATCCGAACCCGAACGTTCGGCATTTGATTAGCGGTGGCTGCTGAACTTGGATAAAGCCCTCTGGCTATGTGGAAATCACGGATATAGTCATTGGCTGCATCCATGTTTTCCAGACAACCTTAGAGCTTTATCCAAGTTCAGCAGCCGTATCAAATGCCAATCGTTCGGGTTCGGATGGACTCGGACCCGAACCCGAACCCGGTTCGCTCATCTCTAGTCACAATCTTTACCAGGTATAAAAAGTAACATCCAAAATAATTTGAAGTGTTCCTCTAGACATGGTCAGCACATTAACTTTTACTTTTCAAAGGGTTTATATGGTTAGATAAAATGCATGTTGGAACATGAGCATACCTGTCATTATCTATAGAGTGTCCTTCTCCCAATTCTGAGCTGCTGCTTCCAGCTAAAGACACAAAGGAAAAACTGTTTGCAAGCTGTTCACTCATCTCAGCTCTGATTTCCCCCTCCCTTCTGAGACGGCTCATGTAAACAGTGTCCCTGGCCAGCTGTCTCTAGACTCTGTAATACCGGGAGGTGAGGTCACCAGCAACTTGACCTAAGGTTAACCCTCCTGGCATCTGAGTGTAGTGAAAGCTGGGCAGGAATGCAGTCTCCGAAGGGAGGGGGAGATCACAGTAGGGACTGACTGAAGAGCCCTGACAGAGCTTTCTGTATCTTCAGCAGAAGGTAGCGGGCTGAGAACTGGGGAAAGGACACTGAAAAGAATGACAAATATGGAACAAATTGTTAGTCTCTAGGAGGAGGTCGGTCCAAAATGTATTTTACCTAACCAGGTAACCCTTTTAACAACTTTTTTTTTCCTTAAAAGAGGAAGTTCCAAACCATCTAGTCGTCTCATTGTACTTGTTGTCATTACAAAATACATAAGCATTATGGCAATAACTGCCCCACAGTACATACATTCTGCCTTTAGTTGTGCAATATTAAAATTAAAACACTGCCTTGTTTACACTTAAAAAACATCAACGTTTTCTTATCTGATCCATGACACCTTTATACATGTCAATATAACAATATTGATATGTGACTGTACTTAATTATAAACTTTTAATACAATAAAGCAAAAAAAAAAAAAAAAAAAAAACTTTCAGTCCTCAAGATAACTAAAATTATCAGGAAGAAGTTTTGAAGATGATGAAAGAATGCAGAGATTTGCAGACCCTGAAAATGAGCAATTATGAAGAACACATGAAATGAAGTATTGGATTATAAAGTACACATAAAATTACACCAACAAAATAAAATATAGCTTTACCTTCCTTGTGCCGATTAAATAGGATGCTCTGCGTTTTAAGAATCAGGATGATATTTTCTGGATCTGGTCCATCCACAACCTTAGTTGACTTTGTACACAGAAACTCATATGCCTTGTTCACTTTTTCAAACATATCCTAGAAAACAAGGCAAGGAATTCAAGAAACATCCTAACTAATCTCTATGGAGCAGCCAAACTATATCCAAAATGATCATGAATTTCAAGAAACAGGCCAATTGTTGAGGAAATAGACGTAGTCCAACCATTATGCAACAATTGCCCAATGAGTATGCAAACTTGGTTTAAGGAAACATACATTTTGGGGAACAAGACCAGAATACTTGTATATAAAATAAAGTCCCATCCCCATTTGCCATGCTGGATTTACTAAGAACATAGAAAAGAAAAGAACCCATGGTGATTTTTTTTGTACAACTTTTTGAAAAATTAAAACTGCTGAGAGTTTTTTTTTAATCTCAGACAATCTACATGGAAAATGTGAAGAAAAAAAACAGCATAATTGATCAAAATCTTTTATGGTGTGATACTTCCTTATAGACATACTATTCAACAGCTCCCCCTCTGCAGCCTCCTGTAGGGAATCTGTCAGGTCTGTGCCAGGTACACAGTTGCACAAACAGGCAGGTTAGAAAAACAATGCCTTTGTCTTTGCTGATGTCCATTTGCAGAGTTATAAAATGTAATATGCTTGATTAAGCTAAATAAAATATTGTTAAAAAAAAAAAAAAAAAGATGCATGCATGCATACAGTGGCTCAGTGTCGCTTTTGTGGCATTCAGCTTCCAAGGAAAAATGTTATAATTCTGTAAATGAACATCAGCAAAGAGAAAGGCATGATTTGTTGTAACTCATTATTACCTAAGAACTTTTTGTGCCATTGTTTATAGCAGGGGTGGGGAACCTTTTCCATGTCGAGGGCCGGTCGGGCCTTAATAAAATCATTCGAGGGCCGCACTTAATGTTATACCGTGCGCGGCAGTTAGTAGCGTGGGTTTGCAGCACCCGAACAAGGTAAAGTATTGTTCCCCTAATGCCCCTGCTATTGTAGTTAACCCTCTGTGATGCCCCTTGTACCTGATTTGAATCCTTAGTGATGTCCCTGGTAGCCTAGTTAACCCCCCACCCATGTCCCTGGTGGCCTAGTTAACCCCCCCAGTCACGTCCCTGGTGGCCTAGTTAACTCCTCAGTCACGTCCCTGGTGGCCTAGTTAACTCCTCAGTCATGTCCCTGGTGGCCTAGTTAACTCCTCAGTCATGTCCCTGGTGGCCTAGTTAACCCCCCCAGTCATGTCCCTGGTAGCCTAGTTAACTCCTCAGTCATGTCCCTGGTGGCCTAGTTAACCCCCCAGTCATGTCCCTGGTAGCCTAGTTAACTCCTCAGTCATGTCCCTGGTGGCCTAGTTAACCCCTCAGTCATGTCCCTGGTAGCCTAGTTAACTCCTCAGTCATGTCCCTGGTGGCCTAGTTAACCCCCCCAGTCATGTCCCTGGTAGCCTAGTTAACTCCTCAGTCATGTCCATGGTGGCCTAGTTAACCCCCCCAGTCATGTCCCTGGTAGCCTAGTTAACTCCTCAGTCATGTCCCTGGTGGCCTAGTTAACTCCTCAGTCATGTACCTGGTGGCCTAGTTAACCCCTCAGTCATGTCCCTGGTAGCCTAGTTAACTCCTCAGTCATGTCCCTGGTGGCCAAGTTAACCCCCCCCAGTCATGTCCCTGATGGTCTAGTTAACCCCCCCAGTCATGTCCCTGGTAGCCTAGTTAACTCCTCAGTCATGTCCCTGGTGGCCTAGTTAACTCCTCAGTCATGTCCCTGGTGGCCTAGTTAACTCCTCAGTCATGTCCCTGGTGGCCTAGTTAACTCCTCAGTCATGTCCCTGGTGGCCTAGTTAACTCCTCAGTCATGTCCCTGGTGGCCTAGTTAACCCCCCCAGTCATGTCCCTGGTAGCCTAGTTAACCCCCAGTGTCTGCCCCAAATGAAAAAAATAAACATCCCACTCACCTTTCCTCCGCTCCCACGCTGTCCAGGTCCTCTTCTCCCTCCTCTCTTCTGTGCCGGTCTTCTCCTGCAGGCGGCGCGCGATGAAATGACGTAATCGCGCGCGGCCCGCAGGAGTCAGAAGACGTGCGCCGCGCTGGTGAGGCAGGAGCCGGCATACAACACATCTTCCTGTGTCTGTGCCAGCTCCTGCCTCACCAGCGCGGCGCACGTCACAGGACGGCAGGAGTCAGAAGATGTGCACCGCTCTGAGGGGAAGGAGCCGGCACTCACAGCATCCTCCTGGCAGCTGTCACAGACACAGGAGGATGCCGTGTGTGTCGGCTCCTTCTCCTCCAGAGCGGCGCATGTCACAGGGGAGCCGCGGGCCACATCAGGAGGTGTCAGGGGCCGGATGCGGCCCGCGGGCCGGAGGTTCCCCACCCCTGGTTTAGAGTCTGTACACATAGCTTGTATGTGCCCTTATACCTTTCTAACATTACAAGCACCTAAACCTAAAAGTCAGAACGTTCCCTATTGTTACAACCGTATATAAACCCATTAAGAAATATAGGAATATCATTATGTAAAGGTAAAAATGTAAGCATATCTACTTCTAGCCTGGCACTAACATACAGTAGTGCCACATGTCCATGGAGGCCTTGCAGCTATATAAAAAAAATAAAATAATGATTTAGTCCACAGATAAAGCTAAACCTAAAGAGAACCAATCGGGGAGTGAGGGGTCGTTAGGTGAGAAGGCCTTTGCCCACTGCTCTGTCAGTAGACTGTGATCTCAGCGTGTGATTGCTGTGTATTATCTAATGTCCCTGGACCTGCCCCCAAGTCTGTTTATAAAGATACCGGCTGCCTTTGCAGTCTGTATCTAATATTTTACCCGATCATCACCAGCGGCCGACAGAACAGCAGCGGGACACAAGATCAGGTAAAGTATTAGATACAGACTGCAACGGCAGCCTGTATCTTTATTAATAGACTTAGGGGACAGGTACACTTTTATAATAGGGGCAGTTAGTAATAGAGGATAGGTTCTCTTTAACTTTTGAATACATGTTCAAAATTAAAACATATAATTAAAAGTTAAAAGGGGTTGGCCGCTTTATAGTACCCAGGGAGCTGCTGTGAGTTACTAATACTGTAAACTAAACAAATTTACTATGAAGTGGAAGTGGATCAAACCTTTATTGAATTTCTTTAAAAAAAAGTCAACTAAATTGTTGTGTTTCAGACACTGGCACTGTTCCTTGCTCCTGCCCTCTTAAATACAAGCAAGAAAATAAGGATGATGCAGTATTTACCACTTCTGAGGACTTCCAAGCTAACATCAAGTATAGAATACAAATACAAACCCTTCCATCAGGATTCTTGTCTGGATGGTATTTCTGAGCAAGTCTGAAATATGCTTTCCTTATCTTACTCTCTTCTTGCCTGAGTGGGAAAAAATATTAAATTACTGATATACACAGAACAAAATCACACAAAAGTAGTAAGATATTCAAGCCCAGGACCAGGCATGGATTTAGAAGAACTTCCGAAGGATACCAGTGGTTGGGGGCAGTGTCAGGCGATAGAGATTTGCTTTAAATAATACAGGCAGCATAAATTAGTCAGAAGCTCTTGTTTTAGTAGTGGAAGCCAGCACTCCAGGACGTGATATGGCAGATAAAACTTAGCTTTTATTCATACATCTAAAAGTTAGACCATGATTAAGCGCTACTGTGCGAAACGCATAGGTCGAGTCATGCATTTTGCTAACTTGTAAATGTATGAATAAAAGCAACATTTTTATCTGCCATATCACGTCCTGGAGTGCTGGCTTCCACTACTAAAACAAGAGCTTCTGTCTGCATTCAGCGCCTAGAAGCCTGTGCAGCCTCCACCTACTACTCTCACTGCTACTGCAGATACTTCTAATGGTGAGCTGTATCTTTTTACCTTTTTTCTATTTTTGTTAATAGCAGAAATTAGTGACAGAATTGCTGAAACAAATGTATTACTTACATCCTCCTGAAATGCACTTTCATTATGCTCTCCTGATAAGCAGAAGAATAAACTTCATGCAGAGCCCACTGCCTCACCCTCTGGCTGCTAAAATGACTGCAGTCTGCCTTTACACAGTGACTTGTGCGCAGAGTGTGCTGGTGCTCATAAATATTGAGGACTGCTAAGCACATGCACATAATTCTCATTATTCAGGGGGATATCTCCGAATCAGCTGTACAGAACAATTTAAGTGATACACGATTCTGTTCAGCTTCTCTGTAACTAGTTTATTAGATAGGGCAGCATAAACTTATTAACATTATCTTTAATTTTACAGAAATCTAAATCTCTGCAGCTCATAAATACAGTGTATAGCAGGTGAAAGCTTAGAAACTGGAACACACAGCTTAGAAAATATGTAAAACAGAAAGAAAGTAAAACTTCTTCTCTGAAAGAGTTCAAAATGTACCCAGCAGTAAAAGGATTGGCTGGACTATAACAAATCAAGTGGAATATTTACATGGAATACAGGACTCCTAACAAGGAACCAGAGCTTTCGCCTTGTTTCAGCATCTGATATCAGCATATTATTATTAACTTACGGGCCTTGTCCTTTAGGAAGACCAAGAACTTCATAAGCTTCATCAATGGACATACTTGGAGGTTTTTTCTCCACTTCTTTTTTCCAAGCATCCAAAGTATCCTTCAAAAGTTTAACCTGGTAAGGAAAAGAACAAAAAAAAACCCAATCGTCACACTAATATCCTATAGATACATTTTCTATAAACAGACAAGCATGCAACCAAACAAGAATGGTAAGGGAAAGCATATTTGTGACTTACAGGATCCTTAATAGGCCAATTTGGAAATCTTAATGTGTCACAGAAATGTTTCAGGTAGTAGATATTGCAGAACAGCTCATTCTCCAGTTGGGGATAATTGATGACTGGAATAGGGCAGTATTGGTAAAGTGCTCTTGTGTTACTCTGCAGCCGGGGACTGAAATCAGCTAGGTGGGCAGCAATCTTCTCAATCATAAGACGCCTGAAATTCATCAACAATTGAAAGGTATAAACATAAAAACAAATATGCAATAAAATGAAAGTAAAAAGCTAAGGGGCAAGAACATTCAGAATACAATTTGCCCAAAAATTGGTGTGACTGAATTAGTTCAACATTGGGGGGACAAATCAACAATTGTAATGTAACAAAGAAAAACACACATACATTATGAGTATGAGTGGATTGTATTTAAAGTACCTCATTTCACTGCTCCAAATAGCTTCTGGGGTATCAAACTCTCCAAGAAAAATCTCTGAAAATTTTTCTGGCTCATAATTTTCAAGATAGCATACCATAGCTTCAGGGAGAATGTGACCAAGAATGCTTCGCTGGAAGATGTCCGTTCCTTTACTCTAAAACAAATCATTAAATGTGCACGGTCATTAAAACAAAAAACTTTTGACATACCACAGGGAAATAGTATCGAACTGTTTCACTGATCAGGAGAATAGGTGGGGGAACGTGCATAGTAGTGCATTTCATTCCCCGGCTTACAGGGAACTTCATCTAGGCCAGTGCTTCTCAAACTTTTTCTAGTGGAGCCTCACCCAACAGACCAAGGCAATGCCTGGGCCTCACCCAACAGACCAGGGCAATGCCTGGGCCTCACCATCTGTGGTGAAAGTCCATTTAAAAGCTGAAAATAATGTTAGCGCTACCTTTCACCTATCTCCCAAGCTCTAGATACTAATAAAGCAAGTACAAAATAAATTAATAATGTTGCTAAAATGATTTTTGCAAACATCAAAAGAACTGTGCAGCTTATAGTCACTTTTGTGAAAACGGGCTTCTCGGCAGGGCCTCATTAACAGCTAGGGGGCGCCTCACTGGTAAGGCCCGCCTCACAGTTTGAGAAGCACTAATCTAGGCAACTCCATCATAGGTTTATGGGACTGCCTGGGCAAAGATTATTGACATGTTCTCCTGATGGGTGGGGGTATCAGCGCACCCCCATCAATCAAAACTTTTGACATGTCCCATTGACAACAAAAAAGAAGGTTTTCCCATGTGAGTGTAAAACCAACGCCAAACCCACCCTAAACATCACTATAAATAGAAATAATTCTCTGGACAACGCATTTAACTATACATTTCAGCTTTTTTTTGTGTGTGCAATACCTCTTCTGATCTGAAAGCCTGTTTAGAATGAGTGTACTTGAGAAATCTAAAAAACAAACAAAAAAAACACAATATTTTACTACATAACATTTTGTACCCTCTGACTTTACATTCATATCAGTTATATAACCTAGTTGGCGTACCATCTGTTCGGCGACTCCTTACCTGGCTACAGGAAGCACGTTGGAACCGGTGTACATCATTATAAAGAAGAAGACGCCAGTGAGATAGAAACGAGGCAGCTGCGGGTTGTCTTGCATGATGTGATAGAGCAATATGGAAACCTTCTCTACGAGGATGGGGTCAAACGTCAGCAAAAGCTGAGGAATGAAATGGAAATACAACTGTATTCAGGCAAAGCAAATAAACCACATCAGTGCATTGAGGGAAAATGTTTTAATGGTCAGTGGAAAAAAAAAGTTTAGAGCCAGTGAGTATTTCTAAACCTTTTTTTCTGTCGTTTGGCATTTCATGTATCAGGAAAAGAAGAAAGAAAGAGCGAAAACAGCCCAAAAGAAAAATGTAACTAAGACTTAAAATCTTACTGACCTGTGTGATGTGAGGAAGGCAAGTGTTATCTGACAGCAATCTTTTTATTTTTGGCAGTGGTCTAATAATGGCATTGTCTTGGTCCCTGGAAAAAACAAACACATTAACCACCTAATACTAATAATTTCCTTACAATGGCAATATAAAATCTATAATGTCCCTGCATACAGAGGCATGCACAGATACTAGCAATACCAGCAACAAATGATTAACCTATGGAAAGGTACTGCCACCAAATTTACAAGTGATTAACCCCTTACCTTTCTGACACTGCCTGAACCCCCATTTATCTCCACTTCCTGGTCCCATCTTTAAACCCAGACAATCACCAGCTAACAGGGTGACTGGCTGAGCTGGAATCTCCTGTGTGTCGAGAGAAAATCATTGGGGACCCAGGCAGCTGGGTTTAGAGTATTTTTAAAAAAATCGTTTTCCAAGCAGAGTCTTCTGACTTGCTGTTGTGTTCCCATAGAGCATCAGATGCTGAGAATGAAGGTAATTTTCTTACCTTCATCCTCATCACCATTTTCATTAAATCTTCAATTAAAATAAGGCCTAAATTAGAAGGTTTTGAGCACTGGGGGCAGGACTACAGCCCACAATCCACCCCTTCTTATGAACACTGAGGTGTCACTCCTCACTGTAGAGCAGCAGGATGAATATTTACAAGGAGGCAGTGGTAGGGTGGGACAGATCTGAGCGCTGTAGTCCCACCCAAAGTGCATCAAACTGCCTAATTAACATATTAAAGGGAACCTGTCACCCCCCGTGCCTGGGTGACAGGCTCCCGACCCCCCGCTACAGCCCCCTATACTCACCTGATCCCGCTTCTGGATCCGGTCGGGTCATGGAGTGTTGGACTCATCTCTCAGCGCGCGCCTTGGGCTGCAGCAGCTGAGATCTCCGTGACCCGACCGGATCCAGAAGCGGGACCCGGCGGGATCAGATGAGTATAGGGGGCTGTAGCAGGGGTCGGGAGCCTGTCACCCGGCACGGGGGGTGAAAGGTTCCCTTTAATTAAACTGAAAATTTGTGCATTATAGGAATATAAACTTTTTTCTAACATTTTCCTTTAAAAAATAATTCTATTGTCAAACAATTTATTTAATCAGTTATTTAGGTAAGAAATGTACCTACATAAAAAAAGACAATAAAACAGAAAAGATTACAATGGTGTGACACAGAGGAGGCTGCTGAAAAGATTTTCTTTACAGAGCATTAGGTGTCTTTTTACTAGGCTTCGTGACCAGAAAAAAAACTGCAAGATTTCATGATTATTTTATAATATAAACAGTAAAAAGGAAAATGAGAAAAACACCACAATAAAATTTGCAAAACATGTTTAACATATTTTAACTTTACCTAAGCAGGTCACTTTTTGATGACACACATTTACTTTAAGATGAAACCAGATTTTTTTGAGGATTTATTAGTTCTACTAATAAAAGCTGAATTTTAGTGGAATTAAAAACACACACACACAGAATTACTTACCTGCTAGGAAAATATCCACACATGGTGATAAGCATATTTAGGATAAGGGTGGCCAAATCCGTTTCATTCAGGACAGCTTGCCCACTGGCCAGCAAACACCATTTTAGTTGAGGAATGACTTGCAGAGGACGCCAACCATCCATACCCTGGGCCCAGCAACGAGTTTTAGGGCTTAAAACTCCATTGGTCCAGAATTCTTGCATCTGCCAAAATAACAATTACATACAAATTGTCCTAAATACCAATGTGTATTCAATGCAAGATAATAGCTTAAGGGAAGCTGGGCATGTCACCTTAGTATTCTCAAAACTGACTACTAAGGGTTTTAGCTGCACAGTTTTAATTGCTAGAACAGGACAATATTTAAGAATGTAAACTGTGAACAATTTCACTTACCTCTACAAAACTGTAAGGACCACTCCTTTCCTTGTCGGCATTGCCAAAATACCATTCCTTCTCACTCTCCCTCTTCATATCAGGAGATGCTTCAATGACATTGCTCTAAAGTAAAGGGATCAAAGATTTATTTTGCGGAATTCTATATTTAGAAAACACAGCTTTCAATTCTTTCTCACCATCCATGCAAGCACAAATTGCTGGTCCCGGAAATGCGGGTAAGTTAATTGGGATTTAGATGTATATAAGGGGGTAGGGAAGAGAAGTGGGCAGTTTTCTGAGGAAGATAACGAAACTTACGTAGGGACGGCTCTTTTAGTGTTCTAGCAGCACGGGTGAGTGCAATAGCATTGTATAGTAACAGTAGTGATAGTCTTTGAAATTAGAATAAAGTATGGGGGACATTAGGAGACTTCTGAGCTCATAGATGGATCCCCTTAAATCATACTAAGATAGAGGTTAAGATACGAGACACTATCACAACTGCAGTATCCATGATGAATTATACCTGCTGACACCATTTTTTAATATTGCTTTTTAAATTATTGTGGTCATTTTTTTTACTTATTCAGATGAAATGTAATATGTATTTGGTACCTATTTATACATAATAAAAATCATATATATTTTTTATGAACTAAGCCCAGTGTTCGTTGGTATAAAATCCATGCAAGCACAAAGTAGAGATACAAAAAATATATGAATAAAGCAATATATCCTTACTCCTAAAACATGCTGAGGGTGCAATCATCTGTGAGTTATTTAAAAAAAATCACAAATAACTTGGGGTTAAAGGAGAACTATCAGCAGGTAGACAAACCTGTTGTGCAAAAGATGCCGAGGATGAAGGTATGTCTCTTACCTTAGGCTGGCACAACCTCTCTGTCCCTCCTCCCTACCCTCTTTATCATTAGGAACGCTCTAGACAGGTTTTCTGCTATTCAATACCTGTCTTAACACTGCACAAGTGTTGGATCGTTAAAGGAACCTGTGCAGTTTTCAGACAAATGAGGAATAGGAAAAATTCTACCAGGGCCATTTATAATGATGAGGAGGGTGGGGAGGAGGGACGAAGAGGCGGAGCAAGCCTAGGGCATTGACACTCCAGGCCACACCAATTTGATACAGGGCTGCAAGTTTAAAAGTTGTTTTTTAGGACAATAACTGCATCACCTGCCGAACAGACAAAAGCAGCTATCCGAAGGTACAGGCAGTTTGGTGGGGGGCAGACTGTGGGTACAGAGTCGCTTTAACTTCTTCAGATGGGAATATAGTTTTAGGTGGAAGATACTTTCAGGGGATATTGGTGTTACTTAGGGGCTGCATTCACACGTTCCGTGTTCTCTCTGTGAACACGGTTGTAAAATCCCTGTACTGGAGTGTTTCCCTGTCCAGCATGATGTATCAACATCATGCCGGGAGCGAGGAAACTGTTTGAATCTCCGTGGCACTGTAATGATCAGTAGATGCAAACTCATGACTGCATGTAATAGCCCCCAGCTGGATTTAAAGGGAACCTGTCACCCCCCGTGCCGGGGTCACAGGCTCCCGACCCCCCGTTAGAGCCCCCTATACTCACCTAATCCCGCCGGGTCCTGCTTCTGGATGCGGTCGGGTGATGAAGATCTCAGCCGCTGCAGCCCGGCGCGCGCGCTGAGAGATGAGTCCAACTCCCATAAAGAATGACAGGAGAGTCCAGCGCCCCGTCATTCTCTATGAGCGTTGGACTCATCTCTCAGCGCGCGCGCCGGGCTGCGGCGGCTGAGATCTCCGTCACCCGACCGCATCCAGAAGCAGGACCTGGCGGGATTAGGTGAGTATAGGGGGCTCTAACGGGGGGTCGGGAGCCTGTGTCCCCGGCACGGGGGGTGACAGGTTCCCTTTAAAAAGTGTGAACCAAAAAAAAGTCTTTAAAACATGACAAAACCCTTCCCCCAATAAAAGTTTAATACAATGAGCCCCCAACCAGCCCTGTAGGTGAAAAAATAAATGTGTTATGACTCTTAGAAGACAAGGAGGAGAACACTGCTGGAGACCAGAAAACCCATGCATCAACGACCTTTGGTCACGAAGAGGTTAATTATACACATAATTAAAACAAACTATATGTGTGTTAAAGATCTATAGGGTAACTTACCTGAAGTGGAACCGTGGCTCTGCTGGTGTGAAGATGTGCTAAAGTAAGAAGATCAACCAAGATCCTAACTCCATTGGAGTCCATAACATCTTTCACATTTTTCTGGAATATTTTAGAAAACATTTAAACAAAATGTATCACTTACTGCATTCTACAATGTACAGATAAATGATCAGGCTCCAAAACCGAGAATGCCCGGTGCAGTCTCTACGCTACCTACCTTATTAAGAATCAGCTTGTTTAAAAATAAGATGAGCCTGTCCCTTTCCAACCGGTCAGTGCACTGAAACAATAAAAGACAAAAAACAGTTTAAGGCTGCGTTCACACTACGTATATTTCAGTCAGTATATGTATATTTCAGTCAGTATACTTCAGTCAGTATTGCAACCAAAACCAGGAGTGGATTAAAACACAGAAAGGATCTGTTCACACAACGTTAAAATTGAGTGGATGGCCGCCATTTAATGGCAAATATTTGCTGTTATTTTAGAACAATGGCTGTTATATTGAAATAATGGCCGTTATTTACTGTTATATGGCGGCCATCCACTCAATTTCACCATTGTGTGAACAGATTCTTTCTGTGTTTTCAATCCACTCCTGGTTTTGGTTGCAATACTGACTGAAATATACTAACTGAAATATACGTAGTGTGAACCCAGCCTTAGGCTATGTTCACACTACGTATATTTCAGTCAGTGTTGTGGTCCTTATATTGCAACCAAAACCAGGAGTGGATTAAAAAACACAGAAAGGATCTGTTCATACAATGTTGAAATTGAGTGGATGGCCGCCATTTAATGGCAAATATTTGCTGTTATTTTAAAACACTGGCTGTAATAATGTTATTTACTGTTATATGGCGGCCATCCACTCAATTTCAACATTGTGTGAACAGATCCTTTCTGTGTTTTTAATCCACTCCTGGTTTTTGGTTGCAAAGGGATATTCTGGAATAAGAAAACTGCTTTTAAATAAAACTATTGCCCTAAGATATATAACTTACTAATATAGTATTATCAAAAACTGTGCTGGCTTCATCGTGTTTTTGCTTTATTGACCTCTGACAGAAAGTTGTGTAGTTTCATTCATTTTCAATGTGGTATAATCTTCAGCTCCCAGGCTCCTCTCTCTCACATCATCCTTGGCTAGATCTTGTCAAAGAGCTCAAGCCCAAACCCCTGAGCAACATTACCCCCCCCCCCCCCCTACAGCCCACATCCCCACATCTGACCAGCCCCTACAGTACACATCACCATCTTCTGGTCATGTATGCATATAAATAAATGTTTCTAATTGGAACATTAAAGGGGTATTACTCCCATGAGCTAAAAAATGAAGATGTGAGATGTGACTCCTGGGGGGAAGGGTTTGGGGATGCAACTTAGAAGGGACAAGGAAGGAGCCGGCCTGAGAGCCACAGGGAAGGAGCTGAGGGAGACTGTCATGCCTGTCCTGCATCTCAGTGGGCAAGATAATAATCGCTAACCCAGCCCATTGAAGAGAGGGGGGAGTGCCAGAGGTAGAAGCACGTCGGAGTGGACTTCGTCAAGCAGATTTTCAGCAGTGAGAGGGGGTAAGTTGCTGGGGATGAAATGATAGAAACCAGAGATTTGATTAAATCCCGGGAAATTATGAAATGACCAAGCAGTTTCATCATTTCCCTGAAGAAAGTCCCCTTTCAGGGAAATGATGGAATGAATTCTATAATTTCACCCTGTGACATACCTACCAGCAGGCACCACAGCAGGAGCAGGAGGGGCCATGATAGCGCTCTGTCACCTCCCAGCAGGCACCACAGCAGCAAGCAGCGTACAGGCTGGGGAGCAGGAGGCAATACAGAAAGCAACTTCTATGTTGCAGGGGAAACGAGTGGGCGGGGAGCAAAGTGGCACATCTCCCAGCAGGCATATGGCGGCGGGGTGGACGGGACCAGAGGCGGACGGGGAGCAGAGAGGCACACCTGCCAGCAGGCATATGGCGGACGGGGAGCAGAGCGGACAGGCTGGGGGAGCAGGAGGCATGTCACTGGGGAAATGAGCGGCCGGGGAGCAGGGAGGTGGCGGAGGTGGATGGGGAGCAGAGAAACAATAAGCAAATTCTATATTGCAGGGGAAACAGAAAGCAAATTCTATGTTGCAGGGGAAATTATAGAATTCATTTAATCATTTCCCTGAAAGGGGTCAGTGATCTGATCAAATCCCTGACTTTCTTCAGAGAAATGATGGAACAGTTTGGTAATTTCATCATTTTCCAGGATTTGATCAAATCCCTGATTCTATCATTTCACTGCAACATATATATTTATATATTGCTATGGGTGACCTATTTGATGACATAAAAATGCTTTTCAGAGGAATACACCCCCCTGAACTACAGTATGCTGCCTTGTCCTTAAAAATAATTGTCAATAGCAGAGAAGCAGGAAGTGAACACAGCAACTTTAAGAAAAAAAGCTGTGTGGTGAATTAGTCTCCTGTTCTGCATCAGCTCTGAGCAGAGAACTTGGCTGTGATGAACAGCTTAGGTAAAGCAAAGCATTATGAGAATTTTTGTAATGTGCAGCTGTTTAACCAGGAGGCAAAGATATTACCTGACAGGGCAAAATCCACATTGCCCCCCCAACTCTCTCTCACACACACTTCCTTCCCCAAAATTAAAACTTCTGACAAGACAATATAGGTCAAAAGCTTTAAAGTACCAACAGAAGAAAAATAAAAAATAATAAAAGATACAAAAAGGTGACAACCATACAGGCCAACAACACATAGTATTACTCCAGCTCTTCTTATAGGATGTATATATAAATATATAGTAATTAAAAACATGATACCCTCTCAAGCATTCCAACAATGTACTTTGTGTCTGTAAATGGCCCAATTTCTTCATGACATCTGCCATACACGATTGCCAGAGCTTGTAAACATAAGCATTTCATGTTAACTTTTGGAGTGAGGAGAAAGCGGTGATAGAGTTCATTGAAGAAATCATACCTATGGAAAAACAAGGAAATGACCTTTGACTGACATAAATTTGGGCCAAATATAACGTCATATAAGAATGGTTCCTTACGATTGCTTTATAGCACTGCTTTCCTCATTCTCATCTTCCTCCAACAAAAGACGTAGGTAGTAATCTCCTATTTTTATCTCATCAGCCAGACACTCATATTTTACCTTGAAAAAAAAAAGACAGAAGTCATGCAAGATCAGGGTGAGGGGACAACAGAATTTTAATAATGGAAATATTTAATGCATTCAGAAAGTCTTTTGACCCCTGCACTTTCTCACTTAGAAAAAGAAAAAACTTTCCCCCATCATTAAGTTTATTAAAAAGGACAAATTAAAATACTGCACCGTCATAGGTATTCAGACCCTTTAGGATAGGTTCACACGCAGTAAAATAAAACAAACGTGTGAACATGTGTGAAATTAAAAAAATATATATTTAGCAAAATGGTTGTAGATGGATACCTGACCTTGGTTTTTCTCTTGTCATTACATTGACTTATAGGGCCAATTTATATGGCTGTTTTGGTGGTTTCCCTACAGGAGCCACCCCATGGCTGGGTCCTTCCCGGAGGGATATCTGGCTAGTCCTGTGTGTTTTGAGACTCTTAAATGAGGCTCCATAGGTTCTTTTTTTATAATTGTATTTCCCATGCAGCAATGCATGTAGGATTTTGAGCACTTTAACCAGCAGCTGACTAGCATGAACCTTGCATAAAGGGAACTTGTCACCCCCGCAACTGAGCCAGAGCGCACCCGATCTCTCCCCCCCCCCTCCTCAATTAAAGCCCCCGATACTTATACCCCCCCTGCCAGTCCCGCCGCAGAGAAATTCCTGCCCAAAAGTCTTCACGCTCAATATGTAAATGAGAAGAGATGAGTCTGACGTCCATAGGAAATCACTGCTCCACTATCGGGGGCTCAATCCGGTTCTGCTCTGGGTGCTGGGGTGACAAGTTCCCTTTGAAGACTCCTAACACTGGCCGAATATTGATAGGGTGTGTTGCTAGAAATGCTCCTGCAGCGATAATCGGCTGTGTAAAGTGACACCTCATAGCCAAGGATGGAGAAAATGTGATCTTTAGCTGATCAGGTCTTTAGAGCAGGTTTTTAAATTTATTGCTACCGGCCACACATCGTCCTGTGTAAACAGGGTTATGTGCAGCCTGCAAAGATAAGAAAACTGACAGCACAGATATGTATATATCATTGCTGTCAGGTTAAAGATCACAAGCAGCAGTCTTTATATAACCAGCCACACTACTTGTGATCCAGCATGTCTCCTCCAGTTCGGTCGCCGGCTGTAGCTTCAGACTCTGCCTCCTCCAGCTGTAAATCATTCTGGAGGCGGGGCCTGAAGATTCAGCTGGCGGCTAGGATGGAGGCCTGGAGGAGACGTCCTGGATCACAAGCAAAAAGTCTATACATACATCCCCACTGCTTGTGATTCGGCATGTCTCATGAAGGCCTCCTCTTTAAAATGACAGCACAGATAAGCTCACCAGACAAAAAATTATTCACCCCAAAGGAAATAATGAAAATCATCATTAAATATTGTGTATCTCCACCTCTGGCCTGATAACCAGTCACAATGTTCGCTCACTAACAGGTTGAGGAAGGACCTTCATTCACTGACTGCAGCAATTCCTGTCAGGTTTCAAAGCGATTTTTGATCCACAAGCTGGCAACTTGTCTCTGGTCCCTCTCAGGATCCTTTTCTGACCACAATTCTGACGTCTTCGTGGCAATGTGTATTACAACACTGCTTGGAGACACAGTGAACAGTCCGCTGCGAAGCACCAACAAATCCAGCAACTTCACCACTGTATGGCCATGGGCATGACCAAACACGACTGCCTCTTTTTGCCAAATCCTTACATTTTACCATGTTTACAAACAATTACCGCTTGAACAAACTGTCTAACTGATCTCTATTGCCTTATGATCATGTAGAGCATGTGACTCAACCACTGCCCAATCTGAACAGTCTTGCGCACAAGGTTGACAAATTTTTTGTTTAGTGAGCTTATATACACACATCTTAGCTGTCAGCTTTTATGCTGCAGGAACAATACAAGGTTTGTTTGTGCAGCCCAGGCCCCTTGATTTTTCGTGCTGTGTAAAAGCACTGCAAACGAGCGCCGATCTCGCTAAAGGGTCCACGTGGCTGACAAATCCCTGCATGTTAGAGGACCCTTACTATGGAAGCAGGGTCAATTGTAAAAACTTTTAAAATGTCATAGAGATTTGTCAAAACTTTTGATCGGTCCAGTCTGACTCATATTGATCAGTAGAATGAGCCGGGTAAAGTGTGCGCTAAGCGTGGCCCTCTCCCGGCTCCCTGTCACATCATATCAGTCAGGCTTAATAGACTTACATAGGCAATCAGACAGAACCCACAGATGCATGTGACACAGAGCCAAGAGAGGACCGTGCTTAGCCAGACATGTCTAAGTTTTTACAAACGATAGGTACACTTTAAAACATTAAAAGTAATAACAGTATATGTGACATGTACTGTATACTTTTATATAAATCAAAGAGTTCCAAATACTGTTACTAGAGATGAGCAAACCTCAAGCATGCTCGAGTGAAAACATGGATATAGTAATTGGCTGTATCCATGTTTCCAGACAACCTTAGAGCTTTATCCAACTTCAGCAGCCCCCGCTAATCCAATGCCGAACACTCGGGTTTGGATGAACTCGAGCATGCTCGAGGTTCGCTCATCTCTAACTGTTACATTATGGGTCCTGATTGGTTTTGCATTTGATTATCTTTGTCTAGTCATCAATTGCAGGTCATGGGGTCAAATGGGGCAAACAGTAAAAAAAAATATGAGAGGGGCAAAGTGTGTATCAGTCGCTGGTAGACAGTATGACTTAGTCACTCCATAAAACATGGCAACCATAAGGTACTTTGCACCCTCTGGTCTGAGGACAGACACTCATTTCACCTGGGTGATGAGGATCCAGCACTCCAAGAGGTTTAAAATTCAAAAACTTTATTAGAACATATCTAAAAAACAGCTGAGCAGCTCATGCTGTGTGGCCTGAAAGACTGACGCGTTTCGCGCATGCGCGCTTAGTCATAGTCTAATGGTCAGTGTGTGACTAGAGATTTAAAAACAAGTAATGGCCAATGAGAATGTTTCCCATGCATGTGTGTGCAGGTGGGGTGAATAAGTGCAATCAGTGATGTACTCGCTTGGACACTGTTAAGTTAGTTCAGTGGTCAGTTAGTATTACAAAGTATAATGAGTATGTGAATTTACTAGACATGATGTTGTAATTTATAAGTAAGCTATGATCATACAATACAAATAGAGGAAGGTGGAGTGTGATGACACATTATCCACATAAGAGCGTCTTCGGCGACCAGGTCGTGTTTTTTTTAAAAGATAAAATGAATACAAAAATGTGTAACTCTATCGCATGTGAAACGACCAAGCCGCACAGTCTGAACTACGCTCTAGAGATGAATATCATGAGACAAATAAATAATTAAATTATAAAAATAATGCTTCTGTTTTAGTTGGCATGTTTAAATGGCAATTTTTTGGCAATTTTTTGGCGTGTCTCCATGATAGTTCTAAACATATGTTGAAAAATGCAACCCTTGACGATGGGTAAAGGAAACGTATGAAATAAATTTATTTATTATCATCATTCATTTGTTTCTTAGAACATTCATAATTCTTTATCATTGAGTAGCATGGCTTAATCATTGTGTATACACCCCCACACTTTCACATATACATGTGTTTGTGGTTATGCATATATCTATTATTGACACATGCACTTTAGATTTTACCATCAGATTATGCATTAACATGTATCTGGGTGGGACACACTGATATTTAATATTTAATATTTAATATTTAATATTTAATACTTAATGTTTAATATTCATTATTTAGTATTTATCCATTTATCATTATCCATTAGACATATATATTTTTTTGTACATACAATTCTATATCTTCAAACAGTTAGATTTTGCCATCAGGCTACACACCTGTTTTCAGCCTTCATTCATATGTGGACATGGCATAATCATTAGGATATATAAATATATATATTTTTATTTCATACGTTTCCTTTACCCATCGTCAAGGGTTGCATTTTCAACATATGTTTAGAACTATCATGGAGACACGCCAAAAAATTGCCAAAAAATTGCCATTTAAACATGCCAACTAAAACAGAAGCATTATTTTTATAATTTAATTATTTATTTGTCTTCATGATATTCATCTCTAGAGCGTAGTTCAGACTGTGCGGCTTGGTCGTTTCACATGCGATAGAGTTACACATTTTTGTATTCATTTTATCTTTTAAAAAAAACACGACCTGGTCGCCGAAGACGCTCTTATGTGGATAATGTGTCATCACACTCCACCTTCCTCTATTTGTATTGTATGATCATAGCTTACTTATAAATTACAACATCATGTCTAGTAATTCACATACTCATTATACTTTGTAATACTAACTGACCACTGAACTAACTTAACAGTGTCCAAGCGAGTACATCACTGATTGCACTTATTCACCCACCTGCACACACATGCATGGGGAAACATTCTCATTGGCCATTACTTGTTTTTAAATCTCTAGTCACACACTGACCATTAGACTATGACTAAGCGCGCATGCGCGAAACGCGTCAGTCTTTCAGGCCCACACAGCATGAGCTGCTCAGCTGTTTTTTAGATATGTTCTAATAAAAGTTTTGAATTTTAAACCTCTTGGAGTGCTGGATCCTCATCACCCTCTTGCAACCATTTACTTACCTGACGGACAGCCACCGCCTGGAACCGTGCACCCTCTCACATACGCTGGAGACTCCGAACAATATACCAAGAGGTGAGCTGATTTCCCTTGTTTACCTTTGTTCACTCATTCACCTCATGGCAAATAATCACCCTGTCTAGAACAACTGAATTGCAATGTTATTCATGTTGTTTGCAATGTTCTCTTAGGGCCCCGTTTCCACTGAGCACAACTAGCGTAATTCCGCGGCGAATGCCGTTAGCCCCTCCCCGCTCATAATGGGAGTCTATGGGAGGTGCGCGCTCCTGCTCTGTCCGCGCTGAAGAATAAACATGTTCATTCTTCAGCGCGGACAGGGCAGGAGCGCGCGCCTCCCATAGACTCCCATTATGAGCCGGAGGCTAACTGCATTCCGCGGCGGACAATTCCGCTAGTTTTGCTCAGTGGGAACGGGGCCTTACTACTCTACATGCATTGGAGGTTTATGCAGAGTAGGTCACACATAGTCCATAATGAAAGCAAGTAAAAGTTGGTTCCTCTTTGGACAAGCAGGGTTGCAGTGATACCTCAAACTCCTGATAATTCCATGATATTACTGTTGAACTTCCAAGTTCCCGATCAACATTAAACGCCCTCATTTCAGCTTCCAGAGTGTCTCTTAACTCCTCCCTTGTTTTAAAATTCCAGATCAAGTTTGATCTTGCATGATCCTGGTGAAATCTTCAAAAATACAAGTAATTCAGGTGAATTGCAAGGGAAAAATTGTAGGCAACATGAAAAAAAAAATGTTATTTTCTGAGAGATCTACTATGGTTTGAGTAGTCCTCACACCTGACTTTGCAATTTAGGTACATACACTAAGGTGAATGTAATGTGTGATATCATGTATATAAGAAAAAATGATGACATTAAAGGGGTAGTGCGGCGCTAAAAAATTATTCACAGAATAACACACATTACAAAGTTATACAACTTTGTAATGTATGTTATGTCTGTGAATGGCCCCCTTCCCCGTGTCCCACCACCCCCACCCGTGTACCCGAAGTGTTGGTGCATTATACATTACCTGATCCGTGTCGAGGGCCGCCCGCCATCTTGTGCCAAACGTCATCTTCGGAAGGACGGCCGAGTCGCTGCCGCCCGTCCCCCTTCCGCCGCGTCACAACTGTGCTCAGCCGCGATTGGCTGAGTTATGCTCAGCCAATCGCGGCTGAGCATCGGATGACGCTGCAGAGGGCGGCCGGCATTCGGAACAGACGGAGCTGTTCGCCGGCCGGCCGAAGAAGACGTCACTCGCTGAAGATCGGAGACGGGTGTCAGCACGTGACAGGTGAGTATAGCACACCACACTTCCGGGTACACGGGTGGGGTGGTGGGACACGGGGAAGGGGGCCATTCACAGACATAACATACATAACAAAGTTGTATAACTTTGTAATGTGTGTTGTTCTGTGAATAATTCTTTACCGCCGCACTACCCCTTTAAAACATGGATATGATTTTGTTTCTCACCTGTAGTAAAAAAGATCCCAATTGGCCTCTATTTTTATCCGTTGCCGCCTTTTACGAAGAATGACAGGTTTTGGTTTACATTCTGAAAATATAAAACAAATGCTTATTAAAAATTTTAACAAGCATACTTATGTCACCAAAAGGTTTTTCACGTTTGGAAATTTGAAATGTAATCTATATAAATGCCAGAGACTGCTTGTCTGCTATAGACAGACTAAGGGTACAAACACACACCGTATACGCAGCAGATACGCAGCAAATACGCAGCAGATCTGCAGCAGATTTGATGCTGTGTTCAGTTTTTTAGATTTAATCTGCTGCGTATTTGTTGCGTACTTGCTGCATATCGCAGCAGTAAATACGCTGCGTATACAGTGTGTGTGTTTATACCCTAGGCTGGGTTCACACTACGTATATTTCAGTCAGTATTGTGGTCCTCATATTGCAAGCAAAACCAGGAGTGGATTAAAAACACAGAAAGGATCTGCCTACACAATGTTGAAATTGAGTGGATGGCCGCCATATAACAGTAAATAGCGGCCATTATTTCAATATAACAGCCGTTGTTCTAAAATACAGCAAATATTTGCCATTAAATAGCGGCCATCCACTCAATTTCAACATTGTGTGAACAGATCCTTTCTGTGTTTTTAATCCACTCCTGGTTTTGGTTGCAATACTGACTGAAATATTCTGACTGAAATATACATATACTGACTGAAATATACGTAGTGTGAACGCAGCCTAAAGTAGTATACATCTGCCTCATATACTAACTAGAATTTATGATATATTACGGCGAAGTTTACACTTCATCAATAAAACTGGTGTACCCTGAATCTATATTCAGACATTGCATAGTAGAACTACCACATTACATGGGTGTCATGTATTAAAATGGTCTTCTTAAAAGGGACCTCTGAGAAAAAAAATTCTTTCAAATAAACTAGTTACAGAAAGTATACAGATTTGTAATTTACTTCTATTTGAAAATATCCAGTCTTCCAGTACTTAGCAGCTGCTGTATGCCCTGCAGAAAGTGGTGTTTTCTTATCAGTCTGACACAATGCTCTCTGCTGCCACTTCTGCCCGTGACTGTCCAATGCAGTAGCAAATCGCCATAGAAAACCTCTTCTGCTTAGGACAGTTCCTGACAGGGACAGAGGTGGCAGCAGAGAGCATATTGTCAGACTGGAAAGAAAACACCACCTGCAGGACATACAGCATTTGACAAGTACTGGAAGACTTGAGATTTTTAAATAGAAGTAAATTACAAATCTGTATAACTTTCTGACACAGGCTGATTTGAAAAAAATCCCCTTAAGGGTAGCTTCACACGTACCGGATCCCAGTGGGCAGTCGGTGACTAATGGCTATCTCTATATGCAATGTCATAAAAAGAAGACTGTCAAACACTAAAACACCACCCATTGGACTCCTAAGAACAGAATATGCACTGATTCAGATCAGCAGGTTCCAAATTACAGTAAAACCTTGGTTTCCGAACACCTCGGAGTTCGAACAATTTGGTTTTCAAACTAAATTTCCCCTGAAGTTTTGCTCGGTATCCGAACAAAACCAGGGGGATAACTGTCAGCTGAACTGATGTTCAGCTGACAGTTAGAGGTGTTCGGAACACTGAGAGGCAGGAGCGGGCAGCTATTTAAACTTGCCGCCGTGCTCCTGCTCCAATCAGCTGCGGGGAACACCTGTAAAGAAGTGGGGAATCCCATCATAATGAGGTGAATCCCCGCTTCTTTACAGGGTGTCCCCCGCAGCTGATTGGAGCAGGAGCACGGCGGCAAGTTTAAATAGCCGCCCGCTCCTGCCTCTCACTGCGGGGACAGGCTGTAAAGAAGCCGGCTCCCAGCGCTGTCCTCCTGTCTCTCCCCACCAGCCCCTCCGCCCCCCCGCCGGCCCGGAGCGCTGTACACCCTATAGACTGCGGCACGCCCGCAGCCCTGCTCACCAGCTTCTTGCTCTCGCTGCTCCCCGCCGCCTCTGCAGACTCTCTCTTACCCTGCAGAGGCGGCGGGGAGCAGCGAAGCAAGAAGCTGGTGAGCGGGGCTGCGGGCGCGCCGCAGTCTATAGGGGTGTACAGCGCTCCGGGTCGGCGGGGGGGCGGAGGGGCTGGTGGGGAGAGACAGGAGGACAGCGCTGGGAGCCGGCTTCTTTACAGCCTGTCCCCGCAGTGAGAGGCAGGAGCGGGCGGCTATTTAAACTTGCCGCCGTGCTCCTGCTCCAATCAGCTGCCGGGGATACCGTGTAAAGAAGTGGGGAATCCCATCATTATGATGGGATTCCCCACTTCTTTACAGGGTGTCCCCCGCAGCTGATTGGAGCAGGAGCACGGCGGCAAGTTTAAATAGCTGCCCGCTCCTGCCTCTCACTGTTGCGGGGGATGTGGAGTGTTTTTGCACTCTGTGGGCCGGGTGCTCTGCACCTGACCCACGGAGTGTAAAAACCAATTAATCACATTTACATTGTTCCCTATGGGAACTTACAGCTCGGTTTTCGAACTGCTCGGTTATGGAACAGCCTTCCAGAACCAATTATGTTCGAAAAAACCGGGTACCACTTGTATATGGAAAAATTTTCAACAAAAGTATATATCAAACTCTGCTTCTGCTGTAGAATACCATACTGACAGCTCAAATAGCATTTTTAATGTGTCAGGTTTATTTTTAAATTAGTTACAAATGTAAAAAAAAAATGTAAACAAATGTAAAAAAAAACAAAAAAAACAAAACAAGCAAGCACATAAACAAAATAATTCTAGTTTGCAGGCAATACATGCATGTGTTTCAAAGTAGTGAAAAAGTGCATGCACAATAATATATCATCATACACAGACTATGCTGGTAGGAAACTGAAACCATACACCTTACCCTTCACCACTTACAGTAAACACATTACACCCAAGCGGAGTATTAAAAGGGACAAACAGAAGGAACATAGGAAAGACAAACTCACCATATTATTTCTGTCCTGATTAGGAACGTAGAAAAATAAAAACAAGGGAAATAGAGATTTAGAAAGCAACCTAAACAGCCATATTTACTTCTTGTAAGTCACACAATATTCAATTTGCTTGAAAGGAAAGTCTAACCTTTAAACATCTTCTGACATGATTCTGAGACATATATAAAGATGACATGTACTAAGACTCAAAGACCCTTGTGTTTCTGTCTGCAAACTTCCACACACTGCACAGGATTGTAATAGCCAAGCCCCTTTCTTTACTGGCCAATAGTGGGGAGGTCTCTAAAAAAACTACCCACAAATGCAACAAAGACAAGTTGTGACAAGTCAAGAAACAGGAGAATTTTAAATTTAAATGTAATAGAAACTGAGATAGCATAAGCTCAGTGCACAAAATACATAGGGGGAAAATTATCAAACTGGTGCAAAGCAGAATTGGCCCAGTTGCCCCTAGCAACCAATCAGATCCCTCCTTTCATTTTCCAAGGAATCTGTGAAGAATAAAAAGTGGAATCTGATTGGTTGCTAGGGGCAACTAAACCAGCTCTAATTTACACCTCTTTGATAAATCTCCCCAAAGTGAATCACTGTGAATAAGTTTACAAGTTAAAAAAATTATGACCTCATGTTACTTCATTTTCTATTAGGTGTGTTTGTGTGTGCAATCACACGCGCCTGCCCAAGATCATCATCAATAAAAACAGCACGGTTAAATGGAGGAATAAGTCACCAAGAGAAAGAAGCTGACTAGCCTACAAAAGATCAATGAGGAAGAAGACAAATAATACTGATGGAAAATAAGCACAATAGAAAAACAAACCCAATAAGAAGTTGCTCAATTGTCACCATACAAACATTCCTAAATTGTTGAAAAGGCGTGAATACCCCTGTATTTAACAGGGTTAAAGCGAATGTACCACGGAACATTGCTTTTGTGATTTTTACATGGATAGACTGGCGCCGGCACAGGGATGCAGATGCCGCGGTTCTTTTTTTTAAACTGCCGCCCAGTTCCCACGCCTGTCTATTATGGAGCACCGGCGCGGGGGTGAAGCACTGGAGGCAGGCCTGCCCACTCCCAGTGTGACAATCGGCCCACTAAGCGCTGAGTCACATAGGTAGCCCCGTCACAGAAGGGAGAAGGTTTTGTCACACTGGGGGCGGGCGTGCCCACCTGTCCAATCATGGTCTACATAAGTCCTACTTATATTATATCCTTACCTCTTTCTGTGCAATTCCCATCCTGTCTCTCCAGTGCAACAAAACTAAGTCAACTTTTTCCTTGGCAAATTTTTCAACTTCTTTAGCAGCTTTCCCGGCTAACCTCTGCCATTCTGGGACTTGTTTAAATTTGCCATACTGGTCCTAATTAATAATGAAAATCATCATTAAATATAGATAGACTATGTACCGTAGGCAGTTTTGTATATTCATACCTAGCTCTAACCTCTAAGAGCAATTTTCTTTGTTTTTTTATTGCCCACTTACTTCTGCCCATGTTATACAGGAGGAGGTTGCTAAATCAGTTGCATAGAGAAATGTGGGACAAATCATTCTGTTCAAATTCTCTGTCACTAGTGTATACTACCCTTAGATAGGACAGGATAAACTTACTGACAGAGTCTCTTTTAAAACTTTGTCAATGTAGCCATGTGAGGGCTTGTTTTTTGTGGAAGTAGTTAAAAAATGTTATTGTCACAGTTTTGGGATTCATCTAAATTTTTTATTTAATAATAATAACAATAATAATTACCCCTTGGGGGAATGGATACCAAATTTACGGCATTAAATGTAACAATATAACATAATAAATATATTTTCTGGCTCACTACGATTACAGTGATACCAAGTTCATATTTGTTTTTGTTTTTTTTTAGTTTGACTATTTTGGCACAAGAGTATTTTTCTTAAAAAAATAAATAAAAAAAGCAATTCTGCTGCATTCCCAATGCTGTATAAATTATTGTAACTTGGGGTGTTATGAACATGGTGATGCCAAATATGTTTGGATTTTTTTTTTAAACAATTTCTTTTGTATGGGGAAAATATGAAATGGCATTGGGGGGGGGGGGGGTTGTTTGTTTTTAATTCAGAAGCCTCCTGAATGCCATGGAAAACCATCAGCAGACATTATGCACTGCCCCTTCTGGTCTTGCATTAATTATAACACAGTATCAGTTTTTCTTAAATCATGCATATTGTGGTGCTTTCACATGTAGTGTATCACAGTTGATTTCACTCTTGATAACAATGTCCATGCAGCCCTTGCTGTATGATAAAAGAGCAAGATTTTTTTTTTTTTTTAAAAAAAGGTTGTTTCTGGTGTTTATGAAACACTTTATTCTCTTTGTGTAATTTAGATGTAAAATGTCATGATGGAGTACTTGCAAATAGGGAAACAGAAGAAAAAAAAAAAAACACAGGGCAGTGCGCCTCATAGGGTGACACTGTATATTCAAAAGCACCGTGGCGATGAAGTTGCACACAGGTTTAAGCTCACCTGATGTGGTTGTGAGAAGCCACAACCACTATAACAGCATGTAAATGGTATAATATACACTTGGCCGCTGCAGGAGACTCACAGCCGCAGAACCCTTGGGTATGCGTAATCATATGTAGAATCCAAATGAAAGAAAAAGGGAGATATGTCCCCGCGCAGACCATAAGTATAGAAGCAAATTTTATTGGTGTATATCCAAAGGTAACGCGTTTCAAGAGCGCTGGGCTCTCTTTTTCAAACCTCCAGGATACTTAAAACATGGTACACATCGAGATATGCTAGCATCGCTCCGGACTTCCACGTTGGTGTAGGACCTTTGCATATGTGCACTCCGATCAGCACCATGGAGCTTATCGGAGTGCACATGTGCAAAGGTCCTACACCAACGTGGAAGTCCGGAGCGATGCTAGCATATCTCGATGTGTACCATGTTTTAAGTATCCTGGAGGTTTGAAAAGAGAGCCCAGCGCTCTTGAAATGTGTTACCTGTGGATATACACCAATAAAATTTGCTTCTATACTTATGGTCTGCACGGGGACATATCTCCCTTTTTCATTTGGATTCTAGATGATTGAGTACTTGGCTTTGCAAAAGCTAGTGTCCAGAGTGCAGAGACAGAATAGAACTAAAAAAACTTGCAAAAACTTACAGAAGCAATTTTAAGATTATCCCTGATGTGCATTCGGTCAACATCTTTTTCCGGAACAGGATCCTTACTATCCAGGTATGCCAGCAAACCTGGGGGCTAGAAAATAAGGCAAACTAATTTAGTACAAATACAAGAAAATATGAATTTACTAGGCAGTTTGGAGATCTTACAATTCAATAGATGTATCATGTTGCAAATGCTTTAAGTTAGAAGCCTGGTGTATCCATAAGCTGCAGGTTCCCCCTACTGTGTGACAGCTGTCTCCCTCTTAGTCTAGGGCTACACTGTGATTTTGCGCTGCAAGACTCATCATTTCACAATTCATTGATTGGTAAGTGAATGAAGTTGCATGGTGACGCTCATTGGGCATGGAGATGAATTTTTTGCAACTCTCACGTCATAACTTGTGGGTCAAAGTGCAACTCTTTTTTTATAAACTAACAAAAGTAATTCTTACAACTCTCATTTTATTTGTACTGAAAATATTAACAATGCTTAGAAGAAGTCTGGTGATTTGAAAAAATTGACAGCCAGCAGGGGCAGGGAGGAACACATTAAACAACCACTACATATCTCTCCCCATACTCCAAAGCGCCAGGTCACAGGCTCTGGAACCCCAACGGAAGGTATTCTCACCAGAGTTCTGATGTGGTCATAACCCGGGAAAAAATACCCACCAGGTTGATGGATAGCACGCTCAGCCAATCAGTGATTGGAGCAGTTGCTCAATGGCTAAGCAAGCAGTTTATAAACCGGTCATGACATTCAAGCAGCAAGAGATCCCATAGCCTGCCGGGGGTCCCAGAGCGGCAAGCTAGCAATGCAGAGGCATGGGGAGAGGTAATTAATGATTGTTTATTTATTATGTTTCCCCTGCCCATGCTGGTGGTCAATTTTGTCTAATCACCCGACGACTTCTTTTAAGTTAGAGGGAACCTTACAAAAAGGTTAGACAAACCTAACCCACTATTACGTTTCTATTGGGCATAGACAAGAGTAATAATCTATTTTTAGTACCCTCAACCCTGATGCTATAGTTTTAAAATCACACTTTTTACTGATGGGTTAAATAAGGGAATTGGTGAACCAGCTGGCCTTCCTCTTCCTGTGCATGAATATTCATGTGGAGCTCTGCAGTAATGAGTGGCTAGAGTTACATCACAGCAGAGCTTAACATTATATTCATAGGGAGACAGAGCAGAAGTACTGAGGGATATAGTATACTGAACACCGTAACATATTAATAAGGCAGTAAAGATACCTTTTTACTAAAACCCTGTAAGAACATAACACCTGGTTACAGTCTTCTAACCTTTATTGTCCATAGATGTAAAAAAACTAAAATTTAGCAAGCTGTTTAGGACATCTACATTGTACAAGACATAAGCAATAATTCCAAGAACTGTTGACTAACAGATCATTTCATTTTACAAAGAATTCACTATATTAAAATGTGAGTCAAAAGTGCGTTTACTGTGCCTTAAAGAGGGTGTACCATCAGGTACATCCTCTTTAATCTGATCCAGGGATAGAACAGCGCCGTCGCGGGGAAACCGATGCCGCGGTCCGTTTTTTGAACCGTGGCCAGTTCCAGTGTATGGTGCCATTCTATCCACGGGTCCGGGGCCAGAGCTGAAGCACAGGAGGCGGGCTGGCCAACCCCCAGTGGGAGGGAACTCCCTCTCCTCTATAAGGCGGCTTCATTAGAATCAATGGAGCCGCGTGATAGAGGAGCGGGCCGGCCCGCCTCCCGTGCTTCAGCTCCGTCCCGGGACCCGTGCATAGAACCGCGGGAAACCCGGACCGCGGCACCGGATTCCCCGTGACGGCGTGGTTCTATCCTTGGGTCAGATTAAAGAGGATGTACCTGATGGTACATCCTCTTTAAGCAGCTTGAAAAATTCGAGAAAATGTCAGGACTAGAAGCTACTGATAGTCTTTTAGGATTTTACTTGTCTCTTTGCTTTACATCATAAAAAAAAAAAAAATCAAGAGAGATCCACTAAGGCACCAGAAAAACAATAATGAACGTCCACAGACTATAAAAATTCATCTCCTGAATAGAGCTACAAGCCAGGGGGTGAAACCCCACAGCCACATGCTTCTCCTATCACTTTGGTGGTCTGAACACTGACCATGCAAAAATTTTAAATGTATGTTCGACACATCAAAGGTTATTTAATGTGAAAGTGGCGTCTCAATTTAATTTAAAAGGCATAGTTTTAAGATTTTTCAGATCAAAAGGTTTTTAAATTAAATATTCACCTAAGCATTCTAACGTTTTTTTAACTTACCAAAATACGCTTCAACAAATGTAAAGATGTTGTATTATCCGCCGTCCATAGGCCAACTAAGTGTCTACTAAGCTGTCTAGGAAAAAAAAAATGAAATTATTAAAATTCAATTCAAACAAATTTTGAACAGATTTATTTAACATATTCTAGACATGAAAAATGTCATTTCTGGTCATTTTAAATCATATAGTGGAGCAAAGAAAATATAGCCTTGCCCATACTGACTGTGATATGGTTTAGGTGGCCCTTTAAAAGACATCAAAATTGGGGAGATAGAACACAGAACAGCTTTCACTCTGGCATACCCAGAAAATCTACACATTATATAGACAGCCTGCTAGTAATATTTTAATCCTATAAAGAAAATCTGTTCCTCTTCCTTACTCTTTGCATGGGCTTCTGTTCACATAATAACGGGTTGCTGTAGAGACCAGATTTGCCCGTTTGTGGGCATCTCCATTGCTTTCAGACTATGACTAGGTTACAGTGACATGATCTTACCTGTTTGTGAGCATTCTTTGATCAACACTTATTGTAAACATTGCAGTGTGCAAGTGTCGAGGTAAGGCACCTTCACTGAGAGCAAGTTCCTGCATTTTTGTAGCTATTTCTTTGTCTGCTTCCTAGAAATAAAAAAAGGCCATAACAGCATTTATCTCATACTAAGAATTTAGCACCAAAGCACTCCAGCATGAGTTTGCTTCAAAGTAACCATATTTGTAACCTTAACAAACATAGTTTAAAAAATGTAGAGAGACTTGCTATGCTTTACATTAAAAACTGAAGAAACTATTTCTAACACAAATATATGAAGGAAAAACTTCACTGGCAGGGACAAATTCTTAGAAAATGGCTAGGCATTTTTTTTTCCCCATAGAACAAAGTTCCTTTAGGCACTGCACAAGGTATAATACAGCATACATGTTTTACCTAAATATAACTTATCTGCATGGGATATTATTGTGCATGCATAATAAAAAAAAAAATGAAGCAATTTTAATAATTTACTATATCAACCAGTATGTACTTACTTCTATAATAGCTTTCATACTAAACCAGCTCCCTTTACAATAGCCATGGAAGGGTGCTAAAACAGAGATGCAAGAAAAAGATCAGATTAACAGCATTTAACCCACCCAAAAGCAACAAACACCTAACAGATGGAAAATAGCTGCTGCATAGTAAGCAACAATCTGCCGGTACAACTCAAAAATGATAAGGGAATTCCCAACAAAAGCTGGCCATACATATTAGATTAAACCAGGCAAACCTGCCCCAAGTCATGGAAAACATAGTATTACCAACTGGACCACAAGCTCTATGTGCTGTATTTCTCACCTGCACCACAGATACACTTTAACAAGTGGGTTTTCCAATTGAATTTTTGTCTATTTCTCAATGTGTGCTCATACAGCTTCTCACAAGGTAATAACCAAACTATTAGATGCAAACCAGCAAAATTATAAAATCCTTGTACCTGAAAGAGCTTGAAAAGTGTTCTACCATGTAATGCCACCATCTCAAGCAACATATCAAATTGCTGGCCTTCTGTTGTTTCACTGTATGGTGCACAGAGTGCAAAGGTGAGGAAATCCAGGAGTGAACTGATAACCAAGGCTCCAGTCCCATAATTCTAAAATAGAAAAAAAAATTAATGCTCATTCAAAATTCAATGAATGTGTTACCAAAATCATCTTGTGATTTGGGAATACTAAACAAATATTGAAGACCTTCAGTCCAAAAAGGTCAGTTATACTCACTGCTGCTAGTAACAATCACCTTACAGTAGTTTTACCAAAACAGCAGAAGATTGTTAAAATCACAATTAGCAGGCTAGACGAATCTAAACCAATGATAGCTCCTTACTGCGCACGGAATATGCAAAAGAGGAGCCCGTGGGAGCCTATCTGAAGAGTCTCAAAACACAGGACTAGCCAGATATCCTCCGGGAAGGACCCAGCCAAGGAGCAGCTCCTGTTAGGAAACCACCAAATCCACCATATTAAGTGGCCCTAAAAGTCAATGTAATGACAAGGGATAAAACCAAGGCTAGGTAACCATCCACATACAGCTGTTTCGGGGTGTTGCCCCTCATCAGTGTGGAGCAAGATTCTGCTAGGTGGGAGCAATGCCCAGTAGAGCCAAAGAGAAACAGATCGCTGAACTCAGGGAGACCAGCCAAACGACAAACACTGACGGCTGCTAGTGAAAGCGCTCAATGCAGCAAAGTCCTAGGTGCATTGCCCCCTGGGAAACATGAATATGCAAAAGAGGAGCTGCCCTTGGCTGCGTCCTTCCTGGAGGGATATCTGCTAGTCCTGTGTTTTGAGACTCTTCAATCTCTTCCTCTTTTGCATATTCATGTTTCCCAGGGGCAATGCACCTAGGACTTCACTGCATTGAGCGCTTTCACTAGCAGCCGGCAGTCATGTTGTTTGGCTGGTCTCCCTGAGTTCAGCGATCTGTTTCTCTTACTGCGCACAGGGCGCTGATCACCAACCAAGCTGGTGGCGCTGCTGAATAGATATAATTAAAAGCATTCTCAACATACCATTGTAGCTTGTTTGTTTTTATGTTTATTAAAAAAGACCATTATTTGGTCTGTGAAAAGAATCAAAGAGGTGAACCCTAAGATTCCTGGGCCGTCGCACTACCACACCTCACCTCACAGTGCTGTATACCAGCCCCTGGCATAATTATTGATGTACAATGTGCATACAGCATAGTGAGGTGTACTGGTGCTACGGCCCAAGAAACAATATGCTCTGCCATTTGACTATTGGTCAGGGGGGGTGACAGATTTACTTTACACATGATTATCATACTGTGAAGAGATATGTGGCTGATTCAGACCACAAACAGGTTTGCACAGGTAAATTTCACCAGATAAAGCAAAGATAACAGATCGGCAGTTCAGCACTGAACAGGGTAAGGGTATGTTTACACAGAGAGATTTATCTGACAGATGTTTGAAGCCAAAGCCAGGAACAGACTATAAACGGAGAACAGGTCATGAAGAAAAGACTGGGATCTACCCTCTTTTCAGACACATTCCTGGCTTTGGCTTCAAATATTTGTCAGATAAATCTCTCTGTGTAAAGACACCTTAAGGATCTGTCTCATCATACATGGACTCAGCAGCAGTGACCACTATGCAGGCTAAAAGAATTGTGTGTATCGACAAACTGGGGAAGGACTGAACCCAAAGTGTGTGCAAACAGGTCATTGAAAAGTGGACGAGGAAGTGTCATGGATTGGGCAATGTTTTCTGCAGCAGGACCTTTCATACCGCTATATGGCAATACTGGTGTGAATCAAAACCTTGGACAAGACTGTAAGAATAATAGACCAAAATTACAGCAGAGGCGTGTGAGAGTTTAATAATGTCCTGGGCCCACAAATGTGCTGAAGTCATTCAAAGCCAAGGCCTGTACACTTCCTACGGATTGGTGACTGTTGTAACCTTTCGCTGTGCTACAGTCATTGCTGTTCTCTTATTGTGATCATCACATTTAACATCACGCATCACTATCGACTTTGTTTCCCTTGTGACATAACTCCTTAATGCAGCAAAAACAACAAATGACAAATTTCAGTTTTATAACCTATCAAATGTATTGAAACTCTTTTGTGCATCATAATTTGGAGCATGTACTAAGATAGATCAATAGATTTTTTCTTCTTCTCCATATTAACATGTGTGGATTACATATGTTTTGCAGTGCTTACCACATGGGAGTTAAATTTGTCTAGTAAGTTTTCCAGAAACTTTTTGGAAGAAAGAAGAGATGCTTTGTTCAGTTGCTCTTGCCTTAGGTCATAATCATCATGCATTGGCTACAGAAGAAAGAGGGTGGGGATCAAAATTTTAAAAAAGCAACATTGGACAGGACATATAGAGAACATTTAAAATGGAAATAACAACCAAGAGGCAGTCTCATCTATGTAAAGCCTGCACTTAAAGCAGTATTCTAAATTATATCATCCACGTGTGGTGGTCATGCATGTGTGCTACTGCAACATTCACTTAGGGAACAATGGACCCCAATGTTAATGACCCTCACTGATCAGATATTTATTAGCTATGCTGTGATAAACCTTAAAGCGCAACTTTAAAATATTTTGACCATTCAGTTTTAGTTAGCTTAGGTCATGATAAGACTTTTGCAATATACATTAATAACCTAAAATGAACAGTTTTAAATAAATAAGGCTGACTATGCCCTTACAGCTCTGTCTGGCTCTGACTTATTTCTGCATTCCTGCTGACGGACTGTGACAGGAGGATCAGATAACAGCCCTGACACAGAGAGAGACATAAACAAAACCTCCTCCCCCACCTCCTAGCAGCACGCTCTCCCCCCTCCCCTCACAGAGGTGACTAAGCAGAGCTGAGGGGTGTGTGTGAGGAGCAGCGCAGGGAAAGAGCTGGATGGAGGGACAAGTGTATCCAGTGCCACCATGACTCCAATGTACGCATGAGGCAGAGTGGGTGAGTCACTGAGGGGAGGACTACAAGTCCCAGCACAACACAGATGTAGTTTTCCATAGTACATATAACATTCACTATCAGATGTCTGCAGCAGGTGCCCCCACCTCCATGGCTGACATTATCCTACAGTGTTATGAGAGCAGATGACTGTATCTAATCCCACTGTGTGTGATACCATCTGCTGGGCTCTGTATCTAATCTTACATTGTGATACTGTATGCTGGGGCTGTATCTAATCCCACTGTGTGTGATACCATCTGCTGGAGCTCTGTATCTAATCTTACATTGTGATACTGTATGTTGGGGCTCTATCTGATCCTGCTATGTGTGATACATCTGCTAAGGTGCTGCTCAGTGAATGGAGGGGCGCAGCCAGGAGATGAGGGATAGGCCACGCCCACATTCAGTCAGCCAGAAGAAAAATTCATTTATTCTTCTGAGCCAAACAACTGGGGATATCTCAGCGAGCGTACACGCTATCAACGCAGTTTAGGGCTCTTTTTAAAAGGTAACACGAGGGGTTTTTATTTGAGGAATTTCATTTTTTGGCTACTGAAATTATAGTTGCGCTTTAAGCTTAGGATTACCTGCTTAATACAGAGAGAATGTTTAGCTAATTCATCTGAAAAGGACACATGGTCTAAATTATATACTGTACTATCTCATAGTGAAACAGCAGCTTAGCTAATAGTTTTCAGGTAGCTTTTACAATGTTGTATACATAGTGTTACAATGTTATACTAGTGTTAAAGAACACTAGTCGGAGCTGCAGAGCGACATTAGGTTAAACACAAAAAATATTTTTTTTATGATAAAATGTGATCTAATAATCACAAGTTTCTATGAATGCCAACTTTTTTTCTGCCATACAGATGAATGCGTATATCTAATTTCCTGGAAAGCATAGCTAAGCAAGTAAGTAATGCTCCATCACATGCCTTTACACCTCAGACTAACACACACACACAGGATTATTCATCTATTCACGAAGTCCAGAAGCACATAGAGTAACAGGACATTCACGCAGATTTTATATGCATACAGCACTTTGTAAATGTATAATTTCCCCACTGTCAGTAATGGGTAGATGAAACATTTTAGCACTATGGTTAGTCCACTACTGTGAAGCACATTAACAAACTTACACACATAAGTGCACATAGCATGTCAATAGCAGCATGGGTCACACCATCATTATTCCTCTTTAGAGCCTTCACTACTTTTACTCCCAGACGTTCCCGAAACCTTCAGTCCAAAGGAAAAAAAGGAATATTAGCATAGTCACCAACACAAAAAAGTGTAAGAATTAAACTAAGAAATATGGCCACCACTTCTCTATTAATACAATCAAGACATCCAATACAGATTGTCATAAATGCACAAGCCTGGGGAACAAGGAAATGGCTGCACATCGCACCCATGTTTGATACTAAAGTTTTCCCGCTACATTAAAAACCAACATGAGAAGTTGGTATAAAATTTGATCAAACCATATTGCCTCATGTAACACATGCAGGTCTCTGATACACATGAATTCCTATTGTAGCAATGGTGTAGTGTCAGTCGGTGACCACCACCACCACAAAGCCAGATCCCACAGTGGGGGGGGGGGGATTTGGGGTGGCAATCCAACAATCCAGCAACCCCTAAGTCGCAAGACCAAGCCAACATACTCTTGTATGTGGGCTTGGTCTGATTGGCTGACCGCATGAAACACCAGAAGGCCCTAAAGCAAGCAGGAGGGGGGACCCGGGACAGTATTTCCCAGGCCACGGGAGTTAATGGCACTTAGTTTGACATATGTCAGCCCATTGAAGTGAATGGCCAAGTACCCACAGCCACTACTTCCAAGACGGATTTTTCTCGGCAGCGACAGCTCGTCCCGCCCAGCTAATCACTGAAGGAAGTGGCACAGTGCTCTGGTCAGTGATTGGCTGAGTGGGCTGTCAGTGCCGAGACTAATCCGCCTAGTAAGTTGCAGAGGGAGCATTCATTGGGGGGATTTAAAGATGCCACAAGAGGACCCTGGGAGATCATGGTTAGGAAACCATGTTAATATGTTAAAAAAAAAAAACATATGGAAAAAGCATGTCTGGCCATAATGCTGAAGTCAACCACTGGCCTGGTATCTCTGTATGCTTGTACAGCATATGATCTTCTGGCTAGTGATTGGAGTTGGCCATTTTGGGGAGCACACTGAAGTCATGGTTGATTTAGGGGTGAGGGAGCAATATATCTCTGCAGAGCCAGGAAAATCTATGCCCCCAAAATATTTAGAAACACTTTGTAAAAAGAATCCAATGAAGTGTACATTATGTCTATTTATTTATTATCTATCTATTGTTTATTACATATGGAAAATCTCTCAGTAATTAAATGTACATTTTACTCATAATATGTTTTAACCAGTAAACATTCAGTCTAAGACTCTGCATGCACTAAATGCCATTATGCCAATTAGTACAGTGAGGAGAAAATCAGAGGGGGACGATATAGCTGAACCTTTGTGAAGAGGAGTATAAAATATTAATCTAAAAAGTCCAACTCATCTGACTGCATATGAGACCTCAGGCAAGTAGCGGAGCAGCAGAAGACAGCTTTTTATCGTAATGCATGCTTACTTGGTGTAGCTGAGTAAAGGCCAGGAATCCGGCTTTTGAAGCCACTAATCTTCTGACTGCCTGGAACTGACTCTCCAGCTCTGCATTAGATGCTGTCTGGTCTCCTTCTTGGGAGAGTAAGGATGTGATGGCATTATTTATTAACTTCTCCTTGTTTTGAGAATAGGCCTGTACAGGAATAAAGAATAAGAACACATTGGGTAAACAAAAAGTGTTCTGTTACTCAGGAGGAGAGAAAGAGCAAACTTACTGTATGTGCTAACTACACTAGAACATATATTACACTAACTATAAAAATGGACCTGTACAGAGGAAGTTTAAACAAGGGTATAAAACAAGTTACAACATACATAAAAAAAACAAATACGTGCAGCTAAAGCCACCACTATACCACTTTTTGGAGTGCTTCATAATGTGCCTGGTATAAAGCTGAAAAGAAATCTAGAGGCAAGAATAAACTGCTGGTACAGTTTGTTCAAGGCACATTATTTGGGAAGAGGAATAACAAGAGCCTTTGGCACCCATGACTTTCTATCTTCAGAGTAATCTTCTACATGCAATTGTTTAAAAGGCATCTACTCTTATTACAGGTATGGATTTAGCACAAAAAAAGTTTTACTTACTGGTACAACATGAAGATAAGGATAAAAACATGAGGGGAAAAAAACAATATAAAGTATAGCAATAGGATACATTTCTGACATTTGATGGGCTCATTGCAGGCTATAAATATGTATAGTGTATATCCAGGAGATTTATGGGTGTATGTAGTATATTTAAACCACAAACTTAGAGCTATAACCTAATAATATCTGACTGAAACAAACAAGTGGGCGGACCTACATTGTGATTGACAGCTATTTCTGCATGTAAACCTATACATAGAATAATGGTTTCTCATTACCAAGTAGGCCCATGCACATGAATACCAAGTTCAGAATGAACAGAGGTTAAATGAATTAATGACCGGATATTATTAATATTCCTGCTGCGGCAGACTCGAATGCTGAATTCTCTGCATGACAGTATCATTTAACAAAACTTTTATGAACATATGAAATTCATAAGAACACA